>NW_010206181.1:0-12841 GCF_000695765.1 Mesitornis unicolor | reverse complement strand
TACACCAGTGATGATAATGAAACAGTATTTTGGCTATTTCTGAATAGTGCTTGCTTGAACTATTCAGGCTCATGTCTTTGCCATTCTTCCACTCTACTCATCTTTTCCCCTCACCAAGTAGGCTGAGATAGTGGTCAAGAAGTTGAGAAGTGACACAGCTGGAACAGGTGACTCAAATCAGTCAAAGAGATATTCCTACTGTATAATGTCATGCTCAGCAATTAAACTGTGTCAGAGGAAGAAGGAGGTAAGGGTTTTCTTAGCTTCCAAGGTGCTTGTTGCTTGGAGACTTGGCTGGGCATCAGTCTGCTGGTAGAAGATGGCGTATGATTGCTTTTTTCAAGGAGAATTATTTTTCCTTGATAATGCTCAGGGTTTCTTCAGGAGACAGCAGGGCAGTAGCATGGCTAGGGATTGATCCTTCTAGTCACTACAGTGAAGTCACCCTGTTTTGAGTGCAGAAAATGCTTATGGGTGCAAGCTGTACTAACAGCCATAGATTCAGCCCTTTTGATGCTTTGCTTCTCTCTCTCTGGCCCAATGAGTACTTAAATGAGCTATGCAAAAAGGAAAAAATTCAAGGTAAGTGTTTAAGAGCCTGTGGCCCAGTTTAATGAGTCAGTTCTTGGTTGTTATAATTTACCTGAAAAATAAGGCAGTTAAGCTTGAATACCTTAAGATAAGAGAAATTGTGTTCTGCTTGTTTACAAACTGTAGTTGCTTTCAGTGATGGGACATGAAAGATAGTAGAGCTAGATGAAAAAAAAAAGTAGAGGGACATAAACATACTCTCAGAGTTTTAAGATAAAAGAATGAAAGACAGAAGGATCTATTTCCAAAACTAAAGATTACAAATTCAGAGTGGAAAGATACTTTTCCAGTGTCAACAATGATGTATCTTAAGTGGAAGTTCAAGCATATTTCTGAATTTGATTTCTGCTTTGATTGCTGAAGGCAGTTCCTCAATTAGTGTGTTGACAATTATCAGGTGGCTTATGAGGTCCCTTGATTTCTGCATATGTAGCCTAGATACTTAGATCAAGACTTTGTATCCTGTTGCAGTGAACCTTGGACTAGATTCATCCCACCACCTGACTTCAGAAATGTAAGTGAAAGTTTTAAGTTGTAGTTTTACTGAATTCCCTACAGAGTGACTAGACAGGAGGCAGTCTCACTGGGAGAAGGACTGCAGATGTGAGGTCTGAATCACTCTGGATATCTATATGCTTTTTTCACTGATTTTAAAAGCAACCATGGGAATTTGTTTCCCTGACAGAAATACTTCTGCCTGGGAGAAGACTCTGGGCTCCGAAACCAAAGCCATTCTGTGGACACAGGTCCTTGACTTGTTTTGGTTAGAGAGGGATCACCAAAGTGTGGATGACTATGAAGCACTAAGAATTATAGTGAGAAGTGAGAGTGTAGGATTACTTCTCATGTGTGTAAAAGCTGTAAAAGAAGCTATGCATAACTTAAATGGTTGCCCGAACATTGTAGAAACTGTATACTATTATCTCTGAACAAGAAAAAAAAATAAAATAAATATCTAGGATGATAGGTAATAATATTCAACATTCATCAAAAAAACATGCCCTATCTAATAATGTCTTTGTGTCTTAAACCTGATGGTGTAAGTATCAATAAAACAAGAAAAAAGTAACACAAAAATTATACAAGTTACGATGACAAATATAGAAGTAGAATTCAAATATATGTGAAACATTTAAAAAAACCATTTATTTTAAAAGTACCTCCTGGATATATTCTTTTGCTTCTTAAGGCTTTTAAAGCCTTAATCCTGTTTGAACTGAAGGACAGAGATTTCCCAGTAACATTTCAGTTACTTTTATCACAGATGTACTTAGTGAAAAATGGTATACAGCTTCCCAAAGGTATGAATTAGCAATTTTTCCTTCTTTTGTCTGTAAAAGCTTGAAAAATCATCGTTAATTCCTCAACTTCCCCAGCTCCCCAATAACAATAGAGTTCTACATTGTTGAGAAAATATCTTTCTAGTAATGTTTTCATTCTTTAAATGAAAATAATAATAAATGTAGTTCAGATGCTAGTAATTTCCCTTGATTTCTTCCCCAGTGTGGGACACTGTCAAGTGCTATAGCAATGGCTGATCTTTCTCTGCTATTGTTTACTGGAGGACCAAAGAGCTTCCATTATTCATTCACGTGCACCATTTTTATGGTTAATCTTTTTCTAACTAAATGTTCATTGATTTTTACCTTTTTTTTTTTTTCTGGTGCATGAGCATACATGAAATACACACAGTTGAGAATAATTCCTCAAAACTGGATCATACAGAAAAGGTCTTTTAATGCATACACCAAATCTTTTTTTTTTTTTCTTTTTTCTTTTACGGTTGCTTTATATCACCTCTGTTATGGGCTTTATACCATACTTTCTGAATAACATTCAGCTTCTCAGTAGTGTGACTCACCTGCATCACAGCCAGTGAGCAAATCTTTGTCTTCTCTCAGCTTTTAGACCCTTATGACTAGTCTTTCAGATACAGCCCTAGGGTCTTTTGCACCACTGAAATTCTCACATTTAACTTCTTAATGTCTCTCATCCTGCAACAACAGGAACATCCGATGGAGGCTGATTCACTGTCTGAAAGTAAGCCAGTAATTAATAGACAGATGGTGAAGTAGAGAAGTGTCACTTGGATTCTGATCCTGAAAATCAGCACCTTTACTCCCACAAGAATAAGATGTGGTTGATGGCTTTACTCAGATGCAGAGAGCAGGGAGATGGTGCAATAGCAATGTGCATGTGCAGGGCAGAAATGTCAGTTATTGGACTTCCAGGGGCTGTGGATTAGTGGGAGGGAGAAAAGGGCATTTCCCACTCAATTTTACACATGAGTATGAGTAACTGAGGATGTCTTTCTCTTTGGGGATCTCTTGGAGAGGTCTTACCCAAAGCAGAATTTAAGCTTTGATTGTGGCAAATGTTGGCTGTGTCATATTTGAACATAACACTATTATTTATACCTTATTTACCCCGGCTTCACCTCAGAGTGAACAAAGACTATCTATGACAATAAGTATTTTTCAGAAATGGTCCCTGACCTCCTATCTAGTGTTTGTATTTCATTAAGCAGTCATTTTTAATGAATTAATCCAAAGACTGAAGACAAATGTGCAGTCATTCTCCTTGCTGCTTCACTGTTATGTTTGTTTTTTTCCAACCCAAGACAAGTAATTTTAGATAAGATCTTCCATATATTCTGGAAGTGTTTCTTACATTAACATTTCAAGATGCAATTACCATAATAATACTTGTACTTCGTGTGGAGATCCAGTCTGATGTCACCCTGTGAGACAGACAGGTTCATTTACTGCAGTGTTTGTTTCATCTCCATTATCTGCAGAATCCCAGGCAAATCATTTACATCGGGGATAGTATCCCAGAGCCAAGCAAAGGCTGTCATGTCTGGTGATGTTTGACAGTTTGCAGAAATTGCTCAGGGAGCAGGGTCTTTTTCTTATAGCTAACAAGGCCAGCATGTTCTCAGATTATCAGATTCACACTTTCCAATGATTTCTTCTCAGTTTTGCTATACCACAATGGCAGTCTGGAAAGTTGCTTGATGTGCACCAGTTAAACATATGTAGTACAGCCATTTCTGACACATGCAATTTTAATGCATACTGACTATTCAGATTGACATAATCCAAAAGTGGCATCTGTTTAGGGACTTCAGATTTTGGCTTTCAGCCAGGTGTGAAATGAAAGTGCTTTGATATGATGAAATATTACTGTCCTGCATTGACACGGACAGCCAAAGTGTCCTTGGGTCAGCTCACCACATCTGTTAGGAGTCCTCTGTTTGCACTGAATTTCTGTGGAGACATACACAAATACAAAAATGCGTTGCTAAGTCAGTGTGGCATTTAGTTTTCTGTTGCTGGGCCATGACTAATGTTCTGAAACTGCCACACCAGTGGTAAACTGTGTTTTCCTTTAGTTCCTCCCTACTTAATTATCAGTGACTCACCAACTGCCTTTCATTTTCACTGTATCAATCTTGGCAATCCCAGTGCTCCAAATGACCAATTAGTGACAGGGCAGCAAAGACAATTCAGCTGTCTTGGTTTAGAGCTGAGCTTAGCTTCTACTTAGGAGTGTTAACAGCCTCATAATTAGATTTCTTTCTGAACTTAAACTGGATTCTGTAGAAGATCCCAGAGGTTTAAGACCAAGCAATCATTTTGCTAGAATTGCAACTACGTCCTTTATTTGACCTGGCTTTTAACTGTCATATTTTTGACTGTGCTGCTTCCTTATCTCTGCTTTCATTCATGGAGTTCTGGAGACTGAGGGCTGTGCTTTAACTCATATAATGCATCTCTTTTTACTGTTTTGCCTTCCTCGGCAGTAACAATGGTTAAGCTTGAGCATTTCTGTTCCTCATGGGAATCTAGGGAAAGCAAATTGGCTAAATGGAGCAGAGTGTGATGAAGGAGAAAAACAGGATGGCAGAGAGGTGAAATGATTTTCTCTCTTCCTTGTCTCACCAGCCAGTCCTCCATCATACACCTGCATACTCCAGCAAGTTTGTCCTGAGCCAGATGAGCTGTGCAGCAATAATCTGTAAATGGCCAGAGTGTGGTTAAGTAGATATTTCCACAAGACATTGGTGCAATATGAGGCAAGAACACTGCTATAAGTGACAGCAACTCATGTCACAGTGTTAAAGCGGAGATGCATTTTTGGCACATGAGAGTCGTGAAGAGCCGAGGAATTACACTTTGCAGCCTATGCTTGTCAACCTTCAACTTGACCTATTTCATCCATGCTAAGAGCACATTGTATAACAGCTGCGGCTGTGGCTACTGCAGCCTCAGAACTGAAGCAGCTTTCATCATTCTCTTTCTTCCAACTTGTAAGGGCTAATGGACTGAATCCATTGCTCTCCTGAAAATAAATTATATTCATTTCTACGCATGCACATCATGTCTAATGGAAATCTAGACATAAACATGCATAAGAGCCTCCGTCTATAAAATCTCACCTCCAGGAATGTAAAGTCATATATTTATAAAAGCTTAAGTAATCTTGAAATAATCCCCATTCACTAGAGAAAGTAAAGCAAGGAAGGCAGCAATGAAGTGAAAACTGCACGTATTTTGAAATACATACAGTCATTGTATCTAGCTGTGAAGAACCACAATCATAATATAGTTTATGTCTGAAACATAATAATAAAAAAATCAAATGGTTTCTATCTCATCAGATTTGCAAGACAAAGAAAGATAAAAGATTTGGAGACCTTCAAGTACCTGCTATTTTTTGCTAATTATTTTTTAAAATAATGTTTCAAAATATTTGTTCAGTTAAACAAAACAAAATCTTGAAGTTTTGAATTTAAAAAAAAGACTCCTGCTCAAAAATTCTCTCATTTGTCAACTGGTTTCTTACGCAGCATGAAACCTCTATTAATTTGCCTCATAAGATTTAGCATTTAGCTGTCACACACAATTTTTTAATTCTGTAGAATTCTTGCTAAAGAAAATCCAGTTTTATTTACTGGGTATTTATTTATTTATTTATTTAATCCTGGGATTCAGGTTTCTAACGGCAACTCACTGTCCTGGAGAACAAGAGATTATGAGCAACTTCTAATCTATGCAGAGGATTCCTTCATTTTCTTGGTATCAAGCATGGTTTGTTCCTTCTATTTGGAGCTTCTACAATTTAGGTAATTCATAATTCTTTTCCTCAACACTCATAAATACTGGTAGGCAGTAAATCAAGTGCTACAAAAAATGTGTTTAGAAATCCTAAGCAAGATAAACTGTGTTAGAATTTATATGCTTAAATACAGAAACAAAACACTTGGACAACATAGAGATCAAAAGCACTTAAATAATCCTATAAAATTACATGTACCCTTAAAATTCTACCCATTGTGTATGGTCCCTCTTTTGGGAGCATATCCAACAGAGGACAAATATCTGATATCTAGTGACTGTTTCAAGTCTACTTACACATTGACTGCTAAACTTTTGCTGGCCAATGAAGAAACAATGTCTCTTTCCCCAAATCTTGGTGTTGAGAATTGCCCCCTCCGCCTCCTTTCTCTCCCGGAGTCCTAATTACATGGTTTTCTATGTGTTGCTCTCTGTATTTGCTAGAAAAAAAATCTTCCTTCTCTCCTGCCCACTGTCATGTGGGCATTTTTAGGAGATAATTATACAGAGCAGTTTTATCCAGAAAGAATACAGTGGCAAGATCTTTTAATCATACCTCTTATAGATACATGTATTTGGACCTTTTAATCATCCCTCTTACAGATATGTGTACTCGTATATTTAAGGCTTTTGTTAAACATTTTAACCGATATTCTGAACTGAGAGATCATGTTTAGTTGTTTATAACCACAGTTTCACCAAGTGTGTTCAGAATAATGGATTTCCAACATACACTCCTGAGCCCTCAGTATGACTGATCCACATCCTTGGTTCCAGGACATTTGTTTCATTGCAGTTGTGATATTGTGTCCCATTTAGCAAATAATTAGCCTGCTCTCCCCCCCCCCCCCTTTAGCTCTTCACTAACCTTTGTGTTGCATGTAAGTTTCATGAACAGATATTTTTATGTTCATTTTTTTTTCCCACAAGACTATTGAAGTTAACTTAAAAGGCTCACCCAGAAATCTGTATGTGTATATATTACTTTGTCAGGCTGAGAGGCTAAGCTCTTGTGCATGATGTATAATATGTATCTCCCCTGGTCATGAGACTAAAGGAAATGACCTGCTAAATAAACATACTTTAACAGTGCATTTTCACAACTGTTTTGAAAACATTTTATTTTGCACTTTTTCAATATTAAAAAAATATAAAAAGAAATATGGATATGAGTATGATACACTTGTGCATATAATCGCTTTATAGAGATACAGTGGTTATTAAATGGCTTTTTTTTGATGCTGGAGTACGTGGACAGAATCTATATTTATGAATTCTTATTAGAGTATTGGAGGACCTACCTATACAGCATTGGCTTATAAACTGAAATCTGGCTTTCTGAAACATTTCATGATGCCATTTGAAACCATCTAACCTCTTCCATCTTAAAATACAGGAAGAACTGTTATATGCATTTGAAAATGATTTTGAAAGTGTGGTTGATAAGGTAGCCCGTTCTGAGCAGTGATTATTAGATGCTGTACAACATCACTCAAGTAAAGCTCAGTTCATGACAAAATATGAATGTGTATGCTACAAAGGTGACAATAAAACATTTATATATTTTAAAAAGGAAGAATTTTACATAAATAGCACTTATTAGTGGATCTTAAGAAGATAACACATACTGCTGCAGTGGTACCTGAAGAAAATGTTGCATTTTTAGTAGATTTAATAAAAAGGATTCAATGCTGTGTTAGAAAAACTGTATCTCAGTTGTGAGCAATTTTTTGCTATTGTATATGTATAAAATATCATGTATCTATGCACAAATTGCAAAAAGTTTTTATGGACAGTTTGACAAACACAGCATTGACTACAACAGCACCAGAAGAGCTAGTGTAATTAAATTAATGACTTTTTGCCATCATATGCTAGTTTCTCAAAACGCAATACTGAAAACACTAAATTCTATCTCAGAAGCACTTGGGAGACTTCAGCCAGTCTGATTCTGGATTGGTGAATTTCTGTGATATGAGTTGCTCCTTTTCATTTGCTGGTGTGCTCTGTTAAAGGGTTACAGTGAAGAAGGAAAAGCATGCTTCTCTCTAATAAAATTCTATCTATCTCACTTCTTGTTTTCTGTAAATTCATCTCTGGGAAAAGCAGTAAGCATGGGAAGATTCAAGTTAGGAAAAACAGACTTCAGCTATACAAAATGATATCTTTAAAGCCAGTATCAGAAAGGAATTAGCTGGCCTTGGGTGGACTTCCAGTGTTCAGTAGTAAGGCGTACCTTTATTTATTAGAGTGGTTGTTATTCTGTAAACATTCATACATTATGATCTTTGCTCATGTCAGCTGTGCTGTGATGTTACTGGAAATATTCACATGAACAGAGCAAACTGAACATGTGGAATCTGGGATTTTAAATAATAACCCATACTCAGATTAAAAGGTTGTCTCTCCAATTAGACCAAGTCTACCTAGTAGACATCATGGGAATGAGAAAATCTCTGAGCTAATTTTAAATTGGCCATCTTGAATACTATCACCATGATAGTATGAAATTCTACATGGACTAATTTTCCTTCTTCTTGACTGAATGAATTAGCTTAAGTGTGCCCAGTACATAAGCTAAATAGTTTAAAGCTAGTCCCTTTTGCTCGTTATTGCACTATGGTCTTGAATATGACTACATTCCAATCATATTTTGGTCATGGAAAATTTCCCAGGAGCTTGAATGTGTTACAGTTTCTGTGCCATGTAAACCTGACTTAATTTCAGATAATGTGGATCACACAGGACAATAGCTCTATAAATCTGGATACACAGTTATTGACCAAAGAACTGGCCACAGATCATCCAGCACAAACAGGATTTATGTAGGATTTTATGCTGGTTAGTTACTTGACTATAAGTAATTTTTCACTGCAACATTTCAGTATAGAAAACATAACCACTGAAGCAGTGAAAATCAGAAGAAAAGGTTTTTAAATTATAACTTCTCTGCTATTACTGAGGTTGAGAAAATTTTATTATAAAAAAAAAATAAATGCTTTAAAATCCCTTAGCTTGTTTGGGTTGCTATGAAATTAGAGATACTGGATGAGGTGGAGATTTCAGTGTGGGATTATCAGAAAAAAAGCTGTGAACCCTCCTTTCTCAACATGCACACAGATTCCCACCTGTCATTGTATCATCCCAAGCTCTTTTGTGCAAGTCAGCCTACCCTCTGACTGGTCCAAGTCACTCAGCATTTATCCCAGATGATCCCCTCAGTTTCTTTGGAAAAACAGTATTAGAAACATTATGAAAGGAAGAGTTCAGCTACATAAATCACTTACTGCTGAAACCAAGGACTTGTTCACACTTATGGTGAGGAGGGTTTCTGTCTCCACAGTCTGCAGTGGCTCTAAGGGACACCCTTTATCTGTAAACCTGGAATTTAGCTGTACACATCAACCACCTGTCAGCAGAACTCTTGGTGAGACCTGAATAAAGGAGAATGTGTGCGATGGGGAGAGTAGGACAGGGAGGGAAGTGATCATGTGATCTGTGGAGGTAAATTTAAAATGTTTCAAGTGTGTTTTGAAATACACTAATTGTTCATCTGATAGGACAGTTATTAAAGGGCAAGAAAATTAAGGAAACAGGGAAACACAGGTTTAAGTTGTAGCAAGGGAGGCAGGACAACTTCTGGTGCAGGCCAGAAAAAAACTTCTAGGACATGTCAACTTGACACAATGTATTGATAAATTATATCTGCTATAATAAGCAGTGTATAGTATCATAATCTTCAGAAGGACCGAGAGTAGAAATCAAATGATTCAATGTGGGTGATGTAACTGGAGTAGGTAGAAAATGTGGATAGTTATGTTTAAGCACCCCTGGATGCAAACATAGAGCCAATACATCTTAATGCCTTGCATCCTAATGCAAATAGTATCATAAAAAACTCAATCGAATGGAAAAACAAAATGGAAAAGGGGATTCATCCAAGCTTTACTGGATGTTGGGAAGGAGAATGAAGCTAACTGTTGAATGAAACACAGCGACAAGAAGAAGCGGCAGACTGGTCTCACAATGGAGTTAAGATCAAAAGCCTTTCCAAGCAGGAAAAAGGTGACATAGAATCATGGATCCAAAGGGAAGAAACTAATAAAACAAAGAGAAGCTAAGAGTCATAGGTTTAAAATGAAGATATCGGAAGATTACAGGAGGTAAAGAATGCCCACAGCACCTACTGTATTTTGAGGGTAACCAAAGGGTCATCATGTGTGTGAGAACACAAGGAAGTGGAAGTAGGGTACCCAATCACTAGTAGTGTATGAGTGAACTTCCTCATGTTGATACTACATACCAGCAAGAAGTGACTGAGGTCCACAATTCAGACTTGGTGACCTTTGCAAAAACTACCCTTCAATTTACTGTGGAAGTCACCTGCAACTGAATGTAAGGATTATTTTAGGAGGGTCATAGTGAAAGGCTTCACAGAGCCTTCTCTTCTTCAGACTGAACAACCCCAGCTTTCTCACCCTGCCTTCATAGGAGAGATGCTCCAGCCCTCTGATCATTTCCATGGCCCTCCTCTGGACCAGCTCCAACAGGTCCATGTCCTTATTCTGCTGAGAGCTCCAGAGCTGGACACAGATTGCATGACACAGAACATATGGAAGAGAAAAGTTGCGTGGTGCTGTAGGGAAGAGCTTCTTGATACATAGCTTAAGTCAGACCAGCATTCAAATCAAGTAGTTTATTGATTTATTAACTTCACATAATTAACCAGCAACCAGTGAACTATGCATCCAGGATCAATATCAGAAGTACAACAGATAAACCACAATACTAAACACTTAAACACTGTTAACAAACACCTACAAAATTTCTAAACACTATTCTAGCACTAATCCCACAAAGTTCTAAACTCATCACCACCCTACAGATGTTTTCATTCCCAGCTTCCCTTTGTCCCCCACCCATGGATTTGTGGTTTATAAGCATATACACCTTCTCTGGAAGTGCTTATTCTCCTATTTGCATGCCTGTGCTCAAGATGTGAGTGCTCTAGCATTCTGTGTACACTGCTCACTATGCTTTGCTAATGTACATGCCATGGAGAAAGCCCTCCATGAGGTCACATAACCCCACCTCATGTCTGGGTTCCTACATGTTGCACCCCTGCTATCAGTCCTCCAGCTGGATGCAAGCTCTTCATGGTGTCTGATGGGTAGGTTGTCCTTCTGCCTGGCCCAAAAGGAGGCTGTGACTTCTGGCAGTATCAAAACTGGTTTTCACAGCTGCTCTGTTACTTCTTCTTCCTCCAAGGTGTCACAATTTTTTATCTTTCTTGGACACTTCTTTTGAACTTCTTATTTTTTCAGAAGTCTCAGTGATTACTATTTAAAGATGACTGTCTTAAACTTCATTATTGGGAATTTTGTTGTGGTGTTACCCGTTTTTTTAGCAAATATCCTCTCAGAGGACCATTTGGACAGTCTATTCACACACCTCATTTACACTCACATTCCTGTAGTTAGCTGTTATCTGGGACATGTCACCAAGAAGAGGCCATGTGCACTCCTCCACAATGTGGGAAAGGAGAAAGGAGAGTGCATTCCTTAGTGAATGGATGGAGACATGTGAATGAAAGAAACAAAAAAGCAGTTATTGAAGTGCTGTTTCACCCTTTTCTGAAAGAGCAGAGCACAGTTTTCAGACCGTGGAAAAAGCTTCAGGTCTTAGGTGAGCACAGGAGTTTCATCTTTTACTTTTCCCCTCTCTGTTTTCCTACCATTCCCCATATTAAACAGCAAAGTATAAAGAATAAGTGAAAAAGAGCTGCTTTCTTCAGCAATCAGGCACCTAGCACAGTCTTCATTAGATATGAAGTTATTTCTTATTCTCTCTCCCTCCAGATATAAGCAACCAGCCCAGCTGAAGGTAGAAGGACTGTCCTTATTCATAGATATTGCCAAGAGGTACAGACTTGAGCTAAGGGAATCTTAATTTTGACCCAGTATGTCTGGGTCATGACTATCATAATAGTCAAGTATAAGTTAGCATAATTTATGTTATGTTTCTCTTATAAGGCACTTTGCTAGCTAACATACCTGTGAAAGAAGATTTCTACATACTGAAATTGAGAGATACTTCATCTTGTTACTAAAACTGAGAGACTTTTGATCTTACATATACCAAACACAATAATTTTGTGTAACCACACACCTGTCAGCAATCAGATGTTTGCAGACAGGGAAGACTCTAGATTCTTCTAGGGGTGACGTACTGCCACAACACAATCTCTGCTGTGCAGATCCTACTGATCCTTTCATTATAGAGCTGTAGCTTAATAAGCATATCTGGGTAAAGGCAGAGATCTGTCATGAATCTCCCAGCTCCAAATGTCTAAGTATGCCTTAATACATTCTTTTTTTTTAGTATCATTTGCTGAGGCCACAAAATACTAAAACTCTCTGTTAGCAAATTTTAAGTGAATTTTCAGCACTTCATGACAGATCATCAGCTGGCAGAGAGCCACCTCAACTTTTGGAGAGTACTGTACTGATTTTTCCTTACACCAACTAAATATGTCTTTATACAACTCCAATACTATTACATGAATTTATTACTTCTTGAGAAATAACACATCTGACCCTTAGGGCAGGAGAAGGTACTATTTTCAAGCATTCACTGCTTTGTAAGCAGATTTGCAGCCCAGTATTTTGGAATTTAATCATGGCAGATTACATTAGTACCTCAAATTGAAAGCTTCTTAATTATGTGTTGCTAGTAGAACTGCTATAGAACACATTAGAAAGAAAAAAATGTAAGCTATGTGGTGACATGATTGCTCTAATTAAATGCAATTTCAAGTATGACTGTAACATACTGTGTTCCATGTTTGCATTTTTACAGTTACATGTAGAAATCACAGATGGATTACAGGGAAAAAAGAAAGATCACAGATGTTCTATTGATTTATGTCTCTGTCACTTTCCCTTTATGGCAGATACAATAGCTTTTGACTTGATCTAAGTAAAATATTGTTAAATGTTCCAAGTGTTGTTATACTACTGGACAGTAATTTGAAATAATTTTAGTGCAAAAAGTTGCAGAAATAAAAATATTAAAAAGAGAATTCATGAATAAAGAGCTTTCTGAGGTCATTGCCGGACCACTCTCCATCA
>NW_010206180.1:0-3498 GCF_000695765.1 Mesitornis unicolor | reverse complement strand
GTGGGATGCAATCCCTCGTCGGGCAGGTTTGGGTCTGCTCCCATAGGTGCAGACACGGCCCCCATGGTGAGACAGTGGCCTTGAACATTATCAGCACACGCTGTGGTTAAACCATGCTGCTGGTTTCAGCAAGTTCAGCCACTGAGAAGAGACTGAGCTGGAAAGTCAAATGACTAAATAGAAAATCAGTTCTGTTTAGCTCAAACCAGGACAACCACAAACCCAGGGTGCTTCGCTTTGCGGCAGGGAGGGTTCCTCTGGCCCTGTTTTTGGGGCAGCCGAATATTTGTTGTGCTTTGCTGCGGCGTTTCTCTGATGCGCGGCGCATCCGTGCATTCCAATCTGCCTACCTCTGGCTGTTATTAAATCTTCAATTGGAAACCAGCTTGAGAGGCTTAGAGTGGGATTTGGAGCAGGGCCTGGATCTGAATTCTGCTCTCAGGTAATTCCAGTTGACCGGGAAGCTCGCGTAACCTCTTCCAGCTGCGCCGTGGTGCCGCTGCCGGGTCCTGTGGCGAGTTCCCCTTCCCCAGAGCAGCTTCAGGCCCTTGGTTCCTGTTATAACCTGGAAAACCACAGCCCTTCCTGGCCCTGGTAATCAGATTTCCCCTTATTCTTTGCTACGCTGCTGACCTCTTCTGGTTTTGCTCCATTTCCCTGGGAAAAATGAGGGTTTTCTCTCTCTTACTCGAGCACTCTGCCCCCCAACTCTTTGCAGAGGAGTTTACCTAAAGCCTAGAATCGCTGCTTCCAAAACCCAAGGGGGCAAAAGCCTGGGATCACCCCCTTGCTCCTCTTTCTTTCTTTCCCCCTTGCTCCCCTTTCTTTCTTTCCCCCTTGCTCCATCACCAGTTTTGATCATCCCAGTTTCAGCTGGACGTGCCCATTCGCAGAGGTGGTTTTTGACCATTTCCAGTGTGCTTTGTGACTCTTGGCATGTCAAAACACACCATGGGACACCAAAAACAAGGTCAACTCCTCCTCTTGGCCATAGCAGCGGGCACAGCATCACCCTGCAGAGTGGTGACACCTTTTTGGGCAGCAGTGATTCGACCCAAGGAGGTGATCATCCCCCTGTACTTGGCACTGGTGAGGCCGCACCTCGAGTGCTGTGTTCAGTTCTGGGCCCCTCACTATCAGAAGGAGGTGGAGATTGTGGAGCGTGTTCAGAGCAGAGCCACAAGGATGGGGAGGGCTCTGGAGAACAAGCCTGATGAGGAGCGGCTGAGGGAACTGGGCTTGTTTAGCCTGGAGAAGAGAAGGCTGAGGGGAGACCTCAGCACCACCTACAACTGCCTCAAGGGAGGTTGTGGAGAGGTGGGTGCTGGCCTCTTCTCCCAGGTGATGGGGGATAGAACAAGGGGAAACGGCACCAAGCTGTGCCAAGGGAGGTTCAGGTTAGAGATAAGGAGGAAGTTCTTTACTGAGAGGGTCGTCAGAAGCTGGCACAGGCTGCCCAGGGAGGTGGTGGAGTCCCCATCCCTGGATGTGTTTAAAGAGCGGGTAGACGAGGTACTTAGGGATATGGTTTAGGGGGTAGACAGGAACGGTTGGACGTGATGATCTCAGAGGGCTTTTCCAACCGAGCCATTCTGTGATTCTGTGACCCCGAGGATGGCCTGGACCACATCACCTCTGGCCAGATGTGGCAGCCCTTGTGTTTGCTCCCCACTCTCCCTCCTGGGGGACACCTCTGTGTTGAATATAAGGGAGCTCCCAAGGAATGAGTCACAAATATATGCACAGGGCATGAGGAATAAGAATTTGGGGGATAAAGTGGATGCTCAGCTCCCTTCTCTTGTGCCCCGTGGTCCCACGCAGGGGGGGAAAATGTGATTAACACGAGGAGGCGCTGGGTTCTCTGCAGCCACACGGACCCCATCGCCACCTCCCACCTCTGCCGTGCCCCATGGGTTGGTGTCATCTCCCTTGGGTGCTGTGTGAGGACCCCAGGGGGTGCTGGTTCCCCTTCTGCCGATGGCGAACACCGACTAAACCCGTCAGTGGGGCTGCCGGAGGGACGCAGAGCCCTCGCCCGGGTCCGTGCGTCACCGCAGCGAGCTCTCCCGGCTGGGGGAAGATGCTCCCACCGCAGGGAAGCGCACGCACAGACGCTGCCCTATTTACTGATGGAGCTGCACCGCGGCGGAAACCTTCCAGAACGTTCCTCGTGCCGTTACGCCTGACCTGGCGGCCGGGTGCCTGTGGCGAGCCGGCCTTCCCCAGCCGAAAAAAAAGGGTCAGGTTTTGTTTTATCCCCTAATTGCAGCCTGCAAAGGCAGCATCTCCTGTTTAACCTCTCCTGAAAAGCAGCCTGGCCCCGGCTCTGCTCTGAGCAGCGGAGGCAGCCGCTGCCTTTAGAAACGCGCGGGTTTCTTTAATGGGATTTCCCGCGGCTGAGGGATTGCAGGCAGTTTTATTTCAGCCGCTCCCTCCGCTGCTCCATCGCTGTCGCTTTTGGGGTCTCCTCAGAGCCCCTTGCTTGTTCCCCGTGGGTCAGGACCTGCCTTTACTCAAGGACGGGGACCTAAATCCACCCCCTCCCCAATTGGTTTCCATGTCTTAAGGTTGGGGAATAGTGAAACTCCTGGGAAATTGTCCAGCCCTGCCCCTCTCCCCAGAGGCTGTGATGCTCTGGGTGACATTTCCCACACAGACATGACACCGTGTTCCTGTCCTGGGCTGTCCGTGGGGCGTCTGCTGGGTTGCAGACAAACCAAGAGGAAGATTTGATGGGGTTTTGAGCAGAATTGAGTGTTTCTGCAACCCTGAGCTCGGGGATGCAGTGCCCTTGGTGCTGTGGGGACGCTGCACACTGGGGCTTTGGGCAGAGCAGGGGTCGGTGTGGCAGAGATGGCCTCAAGTTGTGCCAGGGGAGGGTTGGACTGGGTATGAGGAACAATTTCTGTACTGAAAGGGTTATCAAGCAGTGGCAGGGGCTGCCCAGGGCGGTGGTGGAGTCCCCATCCCTGGAGGGGTTCACAAACTGTGTGGATGTGGCGCTTGGGGACGTGGTGTAGTGGCCATGGTGGGGTCGGGTTGGATTTGACGATCTTGGAGCTCTTTTCCAACATTAATGACTGTGACTGTGAGATATTCCCGTTCTTCTCTGAAATCCCTGGAGCTGAGCATCCTCACGGCTGGCGCAGGATGCATCAGGGCCGTGCTGCAAACCCCTCCTGCTCCGCTTCGGATTCGAAAACGTGTTTCCAGCCGCCGCTCTCACGGCTCGTTCCACCTTTCCCGTCACGCGGAGCCTCAAGGCCAGGGACGAGCGCTGCCGCTCGTCCTTGTCGCCGCGTGGGGCTGCGGTTTGGGCGCACGAGGCGATGCTCACCCCGCACCCACCCGTCCCAGTTCAGCCCACGCGCTGGGGCGACCGGGTGCGTGCGGACCTTGGCGGCGCGCACTGAATCACTCCTGGGAAAGCTGTGGATCGCAGATGCACTGTGGAGTGCAGGGACCTGCTTCTGGGGGGAAGTGTTGATCTGCTAGAAG
>NW_010206179.1:14023-16275 GCF_000695765.1 Mesitornis unicolor | reverse complement strand
TGAGCAGCATTTGTGGGGATGACACTTTCTTGAAATGGTTCAGTAAGTAAGGGGGGGGGAGAGCAATGGAAAATACCAGAGCATCACCCTGACAGGCTATGAAGTACATTTTTGGGAGTTACTGTACACAGGTTTTAAAAGAAGTGAATATGTTTGGTCATTTTGAATACAGATGACTGGAGTTGAACTGACTGCTTCTGGGAGAGTTGTACAAACAGCAGCAGTGGCACCACAGGCTGTAGCAGAGCCTTAAGACAGGATGTGTGCTCCAGCTTGAACCCGAATCTGAGAATTCTCCCTTGAAATTAAATGTTTTGCTGCTTTATACATGGTAGCAGTGACATAGATCTGCGCTTTGGGAAAGCTGTTTGTTAGTGCTTCCACACAACTGTGGTAGAAACAGACCTCTAAAACGCGTGTGATTAATTAAAACGAATTTGTGGAGCTAATGCTACTTGTTCTCCAGTTATTGGAAATAATCAGAATAATCTGTCTACAAAGGCAAAAGTCCTTCCAAATAAACTTGTGGCATTTGCATAGTCCTTTCCTGGAGGACTTCTCATCCTTTATAACAGATTCAAAATAGCTGTGCTAAGCTGCACACCCGTCAAGCGTTGGATTCGTGTTCCTCACACAAGCAGAGTTGCTGAAAATCATGCAAGAAGTTGGTGCTGCTCATGGGGAAACATTTGGGGGGGGGGGTGACTTCACTGAGATCAACATTGAGAATTTCTGGTTGAAATATTGGCTAAACTGGGTTAATAGCTTTGCCATTCACTTCAGTGGAGAGGCTGTGTCCCCAGCAGTAGTTTTCACTGCAGGGAGCGTGCTGTGACCCCAGCCGTGGTCTGTTCTGTGATCACCCGCACGTGAGGGAGCTGAGATCTGAACTGCACTGAGGCCATCAAACGTTAGGGGTGCACGTCAGGAAGAGAAACTTGCAGAAAAGTGCGGAAGGCTGAGCTTGCTTTGTATTTACATGGCTCCCAAAGAGGAGATTACAATACCTTTTTATTTTTCTGTGTTCCTAGTGGAAATATGATCAATTGTCAGCAGCGTATCTCTTGCTCCAGTCCAAGAAGGCTCGTGGCAAGTCTGTTCAGTTACGGGTTCCACCGGTGCGTGCCAGAACAAGGTGGCCAGCGGGCCTTGAGGTGAGTTTTCAGCTGTACAGGATAACAAAGGGACTGATTAAAATGCTGCTCTGCTTTATCAAACTCTGCCTGGGAAAACATCAGTAAGAGAGCACGTGTGCAGTCAGCTTAAAGGCTTGGTCATCAGCAGTTCAGTCCCCTGTTCCGCTTCTATGCGTTGACATTGCTGGAAGAAGTATCTGGGAGGACATGGTGCACTGTGAGTCTCCTTGGTGGCTCATGGGAATGGGTTAAATTGCCCACCGTTTGGCCCACGTGGTCATTCCACGCTTTCCCGTGGTGCCCAACTTCTGACCGCGCTCCTTCATGTCCGTCTCTAAATATTTTTGCACTTTGCTTGTTGCATGTAGCGTGGCTTAAGAAGGAAAATCTTGTGAACCGTCCCGGCATGTCAACTGGGCGTTCTGCGTGGAGATGACCTGGACACTGGAGGAGCTGACGGTCAAAGGGGAGAGACTCCTTCCTCCCTCATTTTGTTTCTTTTCAGTACTCAATTACGGAGAGGATTCTCTTTACTTTGAGTAAAGGAAACCTGTTGCTGTTGTTTCTGGGTAGATGGATTCTCAAGCACTTTTGTATATCTTATGGTAATCTCTGTTCTTGTGGTTTGGCAGTAGAAGTGCAGATAAGGCACATCAGAACTTGCCTAAATTTGCTAAATTGCCTGCAATACCACATGTAACATGCAGCTCTGTGTGATGTTGGTGATACTTGTCTGTGCTTGACAAACACAAAAGCATTCAGTAACATTGCAGACTTCCTAATAGCTGCTACCCCTTGAACTGTAGACATCTGTGTAAAATTGTTAGCAAGCTATCTGCATGAGCAGGTCTCTGCAGAGACAAGCACTTGGAAAAAACATGACCTTTGGATCTGATTCAGTTGCGTGTAAACTGTTTCCATTCATGTACACAACTGCGTTGAAACACAGAGGAGAAGTCTAAGATGACCAGTGATACACAACCAGTCATGAACCACAAGTGTTGCTGAAAATGCATGGTTTGATTTCCCTGACCATAGCAGAGCGTCAGGAGTTGGAATGGTCCTCAAAAGCTCCCCCAGTGCAACCCCCCCAGAGCAGGATCACCAGAGCAGTCA
>NW_010206179.1:4595-13969 GCF_000695765.1 Mesitornis unicolor | reverse complement strand
CCACACAAGGAGACTCCACAACCTCTCTGGGCAGCCTGGGCCATGCTCCAGAACCCTCACACTCACAAACTTTGTCCTCATCTTCAGCTGGAACCTCCTGTGCTCCAGCTTGGAGCCCCTTGTCCTGGCATTGGCCATCCCAGAGCAGAGCCTGGCTCCTTCCTCCTGACACTGCCCTTTCCCAATGGATCCCCAGGAATGAGGGCACCCCTCAGTCTCCTCTGCTCCAAGCTCCAGAGCCCCAGCTCCCTCAGCCGCTCCTCAGCAGGAGATGCTCCACTCCCTCCATCACTTTGTGGCCCTGCTGGACTCTTTCAAGCAGTTCCTGTCCTTCTGGAGCCGAGGGCCCAGCACTGGACCCAAGATTGCAGCTGTGGTGTGAGCAGGGCAGAGCAGAGGGGCAGGAGAACCTCTGTGCCCTACAACCACCCCTTCTCATCTAGGTGACCCCAGGATGGCATTGGCCTTCTTGGCTCAAGGGCACATTGCTGGCTCATGGGCATTGCTGCCACCAACACCCCAGGTCCTTTCCAGCCACTCGTCCCCTGCAGCGTCCATGGGGTTATTGTGCCCCAAGTGCAGGACCCGGCCCTTGGCCTTGTTGAAGCTCATCCCATTGGCCTCAGCCCATGGATTCATCCTGGCCAGGTCCCTCTGCAGAGCCTTCCTACCTCAGGCAGATCAACACCCTCCCAACTCAATGTCATATGCAAACTTGCTGAGGGAGCACTCAACCCCTGACCGTGGTGGGTTGGTCTTCTACTCCCCAGTGGCTTTTAAGGCAGAGGTTCTCAGCACTGATACTGTGCAGTTACTTCATCTCTCGTGGTGTCCAGAGATGCATGACACAACAATCCGTTAGTCCTTCTGCACCGCTCAGGACACATTTAACTTGTCTGCATGTCGATACTGTGAGTGAATATCACCTGGCTTTGCTGAAATGGCCAACATCGAAGTTCTCTAGCTATAGCTGGTCTGATGTGACGACAGCTTGCAAACAGAACCTTCTACTTAGCCAGTTTCTGAATTTGGTGGGACAAACCTGTACATAATACTGCTGTATTTCAGGCAGTTTGACATAGAAGGATGACCCAAAAAAATTCCCCACAGCATGAATTTAATCTGGAACACCTAGAGAATCATATTCAAGCATTCATATTGTAATGGAGTGTGATTTCCACTACAGGATCAGGCTGTTAGTTTCTTGGCTGTAGCTAGCAGCCCTCTGGCAAGGTCTTTTTAGTGAGTCATTGTTGTAGGTCTGGTAGCATACCAGGAAGCCCTGTTTCTATTCGGGTAGTAATGAGAGAGTGGAGCACTGCAGCATCCTTGATCACAGGCCAGGAGAAACTCACCTGTCAGCAGATCATCGCTTCCTAAAACAGCGTCCACTGCAGCTGAGGACTGATCGTTTAAAACAGCTGTATGAAATTTCACTGAAAGGCTGTGAAATAAGTCCTTGGGAAGAGTTTTCTGTAAATAACAAAAGGCGTTAGAAACTGAGCGTGCAGCAGTATACATCTGGTTGTACATGTGAGCCAGGACGGGTATCGATCTTGGCTGAAGTTACCAATCCTCTGATTTAAATGACAGCCTTTTTTGGCACTGGCAATTAGATGAAGGCTTCTGAATGCTAGTTCAAGTACTGTTGCAGATTCCATGCTCATATGTTTTGGATGTAATTTGTTTGCTATTATCAGCCCACATTTAGAATTTACTGCACTGTTTTCTATGTTGGTTTTTTTTCCCAGCCTGTTATTTGGCTCTGGTTGAAAAGCCTGTGGTCCAAGTCTTGAAATCAAAGGAAAGTAATTTTTTAAGTTGCTCCTCGGCACAGGTCACGAAGGAGGGCTTGATAATGCTTGAGGATAAGTTCACATCTGCTTTTGGTACAGATGACAAATCCGCAATGACAATATTAGTCATATTATAAAACTTGGGTCACTGGCATGGGAACTTCCATTAGCTGCTAACCACAATTAGGAACTTAGAAAGAAAGAAGTGAGATTTAGATTTTAATGATGCTTTTCTGATTTAATTCTTCCTTTTAAAAGTGCTGTGGAATCAACTGAATCTTTCTTTTCAGACTGAACAAGTGATGACACCTGAAGATGTGCCGGGCTGCCGTGAAATGCCACGTGCCCTTGGATCCATGGAATTTTCTGATGCAGCTTCACTGTCTGAAGAATCTCCGTTCGAGGAATTTATTCTAGACGCCTGCAGAACGAAAGAGGTGTTTGAAGAATAAGTACTAGTTCTTTAAAAAATGTTATATACTATTAACCCAAAAAAACCTCACTGTTCTTATACAGAAAACCTATTATACATTTAAGTGTTTGGTGGACCCTGGCCAAGGGGAGTTGACCTGAGTAAAGAAGCATTTTAAATTTTTAGAACGTAAATTGTGGCTTCCTCTAGCTGTAAGTAACAATTCATCTGATGAGAACTTGAGCTTTGGCATTTGGTTTGCCTGAAAACAGCATTCAGGGAGTGAGTAAATGAAACAATGAGGATTTTAAAACTGACAGGAAAACAGTGAGGTATGGCAAACAAGATCTTGGAGCTAGGCTAGAGCTGGGCAGGTCTTAGAAGAAGTTCAACCTGTCTGTATTGGGCAAGAAAATCCAACGAAGCAATTAAAACTATAGAGTTAAATCAAATGAAAGCTTGTAACTGTGTTTAGATGAGCTGGTGAGGAGTAGCCCTCAATATACAACTGAAGAATTTAGAAGAGCTGATAAAGAAATGGTAAATTACTTGAGATGTCTATTAGCAAGTTATGGAGGAAATTGGAAGTATTGAAGGGCTTTTCACTGCTCAGCTCAATAGCAAGCATCGTATGGTATTTTTAAGCTGCTTCGTTTTCAGAATTTCCTTGTCCGTAACATTCCTGAATGTGATCAGAATACAGCAAAGGATGTGTTGTTCTTTCGTTACATCTCTCGTAGCAGTCAAGGCATGATGCTCAACGGGATGATACGGAATTCACACTGTCAACTCCGGTGACAAGAAAAGTGGCATCAAAGAAGCGTGAAAACAAAGAGAATGTTGATACGGAGTCAGCTTTAAGAAGTGAAGTGCCCCTTGTGCCTCCTGCTCCAAAGACTCCGCTTACAAATCCGACTGAGACGCAAGTACAAACCGTACCCTTCGAGGTACCTGCCTTCAAAGGTACGCTGAGTGCAACTAATGAAAACTTAGAACACACGTGTTACTTAGAAATTATTGTAAATCAGGGTATGGACACAGTGCTTGTGCGTTCAACACATCTGTTTCTGGAAGACTTCACCTTTTTGCCATATTCACCAGCCTGGTACCTCTGGTCAGGTGCCACAGGAGGTTTAACCGTACACCAGGGCACATCACTGGTATGTGAATTACAGAAGCCATTGCCATTTCAGTATCCCACGTGCCTTTTGGCACACTCTGATATGGAGCCAAGTGCTGTGTTCCTAAAACTTGCATCTGGCTCTAATTTTCTGCGGAGGCTGAGGACACGATTTCCTCAGCGCTCTTTTTCTCTTCTTTGTTACTACCCGGAGTGAAAATAAAGGCGCACTTGTAGTAAAGTCTGCTTTTGTTGCTGCTTCTAAGGCAAGTCTAACTTTTGGATTTCTCATGGTAGCGTATCAGCAGTTTCACAGTAAGGGGCCGGTGTGGCAGTGAAAATACTTCTGTTAACATTGTATAGATCTTAAGTACATGACAGACCACTGAAGTCTGCATAAATTATGTCAGCTTGTCTGAGTTACCAGAAATTTCTGTCCTCAGCTTGTCTGGTCCGTTCTTAGGAAAAATGATGGATCCGGTATGTACTTTACCAGCCCCTTCAGCTACGAACATAGAAGGTTTGGTGTTGATACTGCAAATGCCAAGGACTTCTTTTAGTGGGAGACTCTTCTGTTTCGGGTGCTGAGGAACACTGTTCAGAAGCAGTAGGTCTTTGCAGGTTGATTCAGGTTTTAAAGGGTCTTGGGCATACTGCTGTTCAATGAGATCCTTTGTGAAGGATTTAAGGAGGTGGACTAATTGCTTATCACAGAATCACAGAATCACAGAATGGCTGGGTTGGAAAAGACCTCTGAGATCATCACGTCCAACCGCTCCTGTCTACCCCCTAAACCATATCCCTAAGTACCTCATCTACCCGCTCTTTAAACACATCCAGGGATGGTGACTCCACCACCTCCCTGGGCAGCCTGTTCCAGCCTCTGACGACCCTCTCAGTAAAGAACTTCCTCCTTCTCTCTAACCTGAACCTCCCTTGGCACAGCTTGGTGCCGTTTCCCCTTGTTCTATCCCCATCACCTGGGAGAAGAGCCCAGCACCCACCTCTCCACAAGCTCCCTTGAGGCAGTTGTAGGTGGTGATGAGGTCTCCCCTCAGCCTTCTCTTCTCCAGGCTAAACAAGCCCAGTTCCCTCAGCCGCTCCTCATCAGGCTTGTTCTCCAGAGCCCTCCCCATCCTTGTGGCTCTGCTCTGAACACGCTCCAGAATCTCCACATCCTTCTTCTAGTGAGGGGCTCAGAACTGAACACAGCACTCGAGGTGCGGCCTCACCAGTGCCGAGTCCAGGGGGATGATCACCTCCCTGGCCCTGCTGGTCACACTGTTTTTAATACAGGCCAAGATGCCGTTGGCTTTTCTGGCCATGTGGGCACAGTGCTGGCTCATGTGAAGCCGACTGTCAACCAACACCCCAGGTCCTTCTCCTCCAGACAGAGTTTGATTTATACCTTAAGATTATATGTGGTAACTGGCGAAGTCAAACTTCACATTAAGTTTAAAGAGCGAAAGTAAGTGCTCCTTCTGAAATGGGCAACACAGAAACGCTGTTTCGGCTCACTTTACTTAGGTATTTCTGTGGGTTGAACCATTAAAAGCTAATTCTTTGCTTCACTGAAAGATCTTTGATTCAGGAAAAGCAGTAGTAATGCTTCTTTAGAGGTAGAGAAGTGGAAGTATCCTCTGGAAATTGAGGTCATCATTGCCTGGGCCAGGTGCAATTCTGTAAAGAGCTGAAACTTTGAACACTGAAGTTGGGTTTAACAGTAACTACTCATTTTGCTGGCTTTCACTTGGTGTTGCTTCTGCATGTTCAAAACCATGCTCTGCAGACTCGGTCAATGTGTGGATAGGAGAACTTCTTAGGCTTTTACGTAGTATGTATTGTTAAGCATGGCTCTATAAACTCACACCCTTCCTATAGGGGAAGTGGCTTGGTGAAGAATGCAACTGTTGGACACAGTGAATTGCTCAGTATTTATTCTGGGACAGTGGCAGAGCACGAAAGCAATCCTAATCCTTCTTCTTTCCAAATTTCTAATATTGAACTGCATTGGTTGGTCTAAAGCTTGACTTGTAGAGCCCTGGGGAAATCAGTCACAGTTTACATTGTAGAGGACGGATGGCATTATTATAATATTAAAAACTTATTTTATCATTCTGAAGGTGTACAGATCTGAGAGAGAAAAGGGGGCTGGTTTTAGAAAGAAATTATTAATCATGAGAAATCCTTGCTGAAGAAAATAAAATCCTCTATGCTAAAACGTAACTGCTTTGGCTTGGATGCTTTCTTTCAGGGGGCCAGTTCCCTGTGGTCACCCCAATTAAGAAACCTACAGACCCAGCAGACACAGATGAACTGACAGCAGCTGAGGTTCCTCCCAAAAGAAGGTAAATGCCCAGTTATTTGTGTGCGCTTCTGATGTAGAGCAGGACTACCTTAACCTGTGTACTGCCTGGCATCCCACGTTGCAGCAGCACGCTGTCGTTCTCGTTGTGTTGGTAAAAGCTTTTCTGCATTCCCTAGAAAACATTGAAGGCAGAGAGGTTTTAAAATCACAGAATCCCAGAATTCCAGACCGTTAGGGATTGGAAGGGACCTCCAAAGCTCATCCAGCCCAATCCCCCTGCCGGAGCAGGAACACCCAGATGAGGTTGCACAGGAAGGCGTCCAGGCGGGTTTTGAATGTCTGCAGAGAAGGAGACTCCACAACCTCTCTGGGCAGCCTGGGCCAGTGCTCTGTCACCCTCACTGAGAAGAAGTTTCTTCTCCAATTGAAGTGGAACCTCCTGTGTTCCAGTTTGTGTCCGTTACCCCTTGTCCTATCATTGTTTGTCACTGAGAAGAGCCTGGCTCCATCCTCGTGACACTCACCCTTTAAATATTTATAAGCATGAATGAGGTCTCCCCTCAGTCTCCTCTTCTGCAAACTAAAGAGCCCCAGCTCCCTCAGCCGCTCCTCAGAAGCGAGATGCTCCACTCCCTCCATCATCTTTGTAGCCCTACGCTGGACTCTCTCCAGCAGTTCCTGTCCTTCTTGAACTGAGGGGCCCAGAACTGGACGCAATATTCCAGATGCGGTCTCACCAGGGCAGAGTAGAGGAGGAGGAGAACCTCTCTGCCCTACAACCACCCCCCTCCTGATACACCCCAGGATGCCATTGTGTAACTCAATCCTCGGGATATATTCCCATTTTCCATACTATAAGTTCCTTCTTATTCCAGTTCCCCAGAGGGCTGCAGTTTCTGTGGTACATCTCTGGCTTTAAATCTCAACTGGCTTTTTCTGCACTTGCTTTGGTTTTCTTCATTCTGTCAGCTCTGGTAATATTTTAGTGACGTATCCGAAATACTGATTGATTTGTTCACGTAACAGGCGTTGTGATTCAGCGGAACCGGGTCCCAACCTAGCTCACGTGGATAGCAGCCAAAAGAAGAGAAAGGCCAAAATATTTGGAAGCCTTGAAAGAGGCCTCGATAGAGTGATCACTATGCTTACGCCGAGCAAAAAGACGCGATCCATTAGAAACCATCCGAGGAAACTTAAGGTATGGTTGCTGGGAAAAATCTTTCATGGAAAGTGTAATTATTGACAATATCCAATACCTTTAGCAGTCGTCTTGTGAAAACGCCTGTGTTCTGATTTGCCTTAATTCTACGGGAAAGTGTGGTTGCTCTTCCTGCATCTCTGTCAGCGTGATAAGGTCCCACTTATCGCCCAGAGATGTGGTGTTGGTCTGGACTCGGGTGAGTCCCCAGCAGACCAAGGCAGGATCTGAGCAACCGCCACTGCTTTTCGTGTCCTGTCTAAACCAGACCCCAGGGGAGCAGCGTGGTTTTAAGGGAATCCTAGCTGAAATTTTTTAGCTATGTCACTTGTATAGAGATACTGCTACTTCTCCTAAAAAAGAACAAGCAAATCAACAACAAAAAAGACAACAAAAAACCCCTAACCCACACTAAAACGAACAACCAACCCCCCCACGGCTTTGATAATATTGCTGGGTTAGGTTTCTGTAGTCCAGGAGTGTTAAGTCTGTTCCAAGAGAGTCTTTGGATATCGAGAGAACCTGAGATTAAACTTAAAGCCTGGACAAGCGACACCCTATGAAAGAATTTCTGACACTGCCAGCGTAACTTTGGTTTTTGAAGTTTTTCTGTCACTGTGTGTGAGCCAGTTGTCTGCTTACTCTTCTTCAAGTAGCCATAGAAAAAGCACCTCCTCAGTGCATTGCACAGAGCGCTTTAAAATTGCATTAATAATTTGTACCTACCAAAGTTGACTCATGAGGTTAACATTATTTTTGCAGAACACGCATCAAATTGCATTGGCACAATGCTAGCCCAGTGAACAGAATTACATACATCACTGAAAAGCAGCTAGTATACTTCAGAACTTATACAAGAAGGGATTTATACTCGAATCTGTAGATGACATGTTTGAAAAATACGATTACCGTGAAGGAGGCAAGGCTGTTGCCAGGGCGTACGCAGCTCCGTAGCAATCAGTGATGTTTGCCTTCAGCTCCTGGAGCTGCGGCTGTGAGGACACCACCTGCACAGCAATTGCTGCCGGTCAGTAACAGGGCACTTGGTGCTTTGCAGAAGGAAGTCAGCTGCTGTATTCGAGCTGGGAGCTTTTCCAAGAGGCACTGTCAGAGGCCAAGTGGCAGAATTCAGGTTCAGGGCACGTGCTGGGCTACAAACCTGACCAGCTCATCAGACAGGAGGCCAGACTGCAAATGGTTCAGGAGCAGAAGCTACATCTTCTGTCTCTTAACAGCTTTTGTCCTTATGCATCAACTTCCCTCGTCCGTAGGGTATGCAGAGTTACTGATGTACATCAAGGGACACTGGAGTTCAATGGGAGAAGACAAAACCGCATTTCAGTGTTACACAGGTTGTGGCAGGCAGTTACGTGTGTCTTAGGCTGAATAGGAACGGTGAGAACCACAGACCTTGACTTTGCATCCTCGAGCTATGTCCATTTCTCACGCTATTTTATGATCGTTTCTTCCCGGCTTCTGTGACTTCTGAAGGTAGAGACCATTTGTGGCCTATTACAGTTGGCATACGCTTTCCCTCGTTACATATGGGTGTCTGAAAGTTGTTCAAGAAGTCACTTACTGGACAAGTCCATTGTATGAAGTAGTGGATGTGCTATAAAGCCCCTGTAGCAGTAAGCTTACAAGTAGTACTTTACCTTTTCTGTCTGGACGTGGCGATGCTCCAGTCCTGGAAAAGCCACTTGGCACCAGAAGTGCTCGGTCTCAGCCTGGCTGCCCGTGCAGTGCCCAGGAGGGTGCTCAGACACTGTCCTGTGGCTGTCATCTCAGGTCATCCTCTCCAAAAATTGCCTCCATCCTGACCTGGCCCATCACTGTGACTTGGGATTTTAATATGGTTCACACATGCTTTGATATTAATTGTCCGGCAGCTGTTGTTTAGTGTTCCCTTTGCTCCTACAATGTCTTAATTATGATAACAGTGGATGTTCATGCATTTCTCACTGTGTCTTGCTGCTCCGGAGGTTTCTCTATGAAAACTTTGCGAAACGTCTTCAATTTTAGGAAAAAGAAGTTATTTTCCCTTGCCTTTTTTTCCTAATGAGCTGATTACTTTTAGGCACACTATAATGTTACTGCCACTCAGCGACTGAATCCAAACCAACTGCTGAATGAAATAATCACTGTCCTTTCAAAGAAGCATGTGGAATACGTTCAGAAAGGGTGAGTGTAAAATATGATGACTTCTACTTACGTTTGTCTAAATAGCCAGTACTCCAATCCTTGATAAATCGAAATACCTCAACGTACTTCCTCAGCCCCACGTTGTACAATACAGTGATTTTATAGACAGTGCACCATGAAACACAATATGTGTGCAGTGAAACTTGTGCACTTGTGAGGTCTAACAGCGCTCTGTGACAGATATGAACCAGTAACGGTGAGATAGCTCTTAGAAGATGATGTGGATTTTGTCTCTTTTGAAATTGCAAATGCAAAAGGTTTTTTAGGGTGCAGTCAGCTGGCTAAATGAGACAATTTAGCCTTCTCTTCTCCAGGCTGAACAGCCCCAACTCTCTCAG
>NW_010206179.1:0-4147 GCF_000695765.1 Mesitornis unicolor | reverse complement strand
AGCCCTTGCCAGTGAACACCAAGACAAAGAAGTCATTCAGCACCTCCGTCTTCTCCGCGTCCCTCGTGCCCTCCATTTTCCTTCCAGAGAGGACCCACATCTTCCCCAACCTTTCTTCTATCACTGATGTACCTGGAGAAATTCGTCTCGTTCCCTCTTATGTCCCTGGCCAGGTTTAATTCCACCTGCACCCTGGCTTTCCTAATGTGGTCCCTGGCTGCTGGGACAACTGCTTTGTAATGCTCTCAGTGACCTGTCCTCGCTTCCTCTCGCCATGGATTTTCCTTTTGTGCACAAATGTCAGTGTACTCCAGCCTCGGATAAATTTCCACTTAGCATCTGGAAGGACACTGAATTGCACAGAAGCACCTTCTCCCGTTGGTGATTCAAACTTCAGATTGGGTTTTTCCCCTTTTCACACCCGATGAGCCGTAACCGGCCTCGCCAGCGATGTCTCCACACAGGAGAGCGGCCTTGTCTGAGGAAAATGAGGGACATCTCCGTTCTGCCCCCTCTGAGCAGGGGTCTGTGGCCAGCAGTGACTCTTCTGGCTGGATAGGACGCTGGTGCTGCTTGTTGGTATTTGGGCAAAACAGCAGTGTTGTGAGACTAATGTATTCAAGCCCAGTTCTGGGTTGTTTCCCGGTGTTCTGAACAGCAGCGGGTTAATTTCTGCAAAGTGCTTTTACTAATTGAGAATTGCATTGCAAAGCAATCATTAAGCAGTCCAGTGACGGTTCTGTTTTTCCCTTGTTTTGTACAGTTATAGCCTGAAATGTCAAACACGGTCAGATTTTGGCACAGTAACCATGGCGTTCAAGCTGGAAGTGTGTCACATTGGTAAACCTGAAGTAGTGGGCATCCGGCGACAGCGGCTTAAAGGTGATGCCTGGGTCTACAAGAGGCTGGTGGAAGACATCTTCACGAGCTGCCACGTGTGACGGCTGAGACAGCAGCAGCTCCGCGCTGAGGCTTCAGTGGTAATGCTCCAGAAAGGTCTGTCCACAAAAGCGATTCTTGGTCACAGCCATTTGAAAAACTTGTCATCTTTCTTGGGGTTTTAACCATCCCTCTTTGTACATAACGTTTTCTGTGTGTTCCCTTTAAAACCAGCGTTGTAATAAGTGTTCCGCAGCTCTTCGTAAATAAAGTTCTGTAAGCTGTTTTTACATGTACGTGGCTGAAAAAGTATCGGTGTTTGTGTGCTGAAGCTCATTCTGGTGTGGCGGTTGTCAAGTACGTGTGGTTCAGAAGCAGTCATTTGCATTGTTCTCTTCTCGGATTTATTGAGATCGTTAAGTCACAGCTGTGGCTCCCAGCGCTACCCTGTGTGCTCGGTACAAAATAGGACTGTCTTCAGTAAATGTGAAATCAAGAGTGCTAGGGTTTAAACAGCCATCCCATATAAAACGTCACTGTCTCGTTACCGAGCCCCAGTGATGCTGAGCAAGTGTCTGCACTTTCTGATGCTCCGGTGGGCAGCGATCATCAGGACGGTGTTCACAACAGCAGCACCTTTGAGCTGCTGGCAATGGAGGACAGACGTTAACCCTGGCTTCAAGGAGTTTGGCGGCACTTTTAACAGGACGAGGTGCGGAACTTGGCTGCTAGAAATAAAAGGAGCTGGGGTGTTAGGGTGTCCCCTCAGAAACAGATAGGGCCAGAGAGGTGTCTGTCGTGTAGCCCTGTTTCAGCCCAGCTGCACCGGGATGCATCCAGTGAAGACGCTTCGAAGCCTTTCTCCATGCAAAGGTGCCCAGTAACCCTTGAGCGTGTTAACGATGGGCTGCGGGTTTTTCCTAGCGTACATGAAGGGCACGTGCTGTACGTAAACCTCACCTTATTGCCCCTTAACTAAAGCCTGAGGCTCACCAACAAGGGTCCAGTGAGTGGATGTGTTGAACGTTGTTGGAGATTTCCAACAATAGATGTGAGATATTGGCTGCTAATTAAAACCGTCTGGTTCCTATCCACGGCCCTTAATGCAGTAACGAGGGATTTGTTTGTTAAAGCAGTTACTGACTGAGGTAGAAGGCCCCTAATTTTTTTCCAATGCCAAGTTGTCCCTTTGCTGCTCTTCAGACAGGTGAAGAAATAGGGACATTTTTAGTGACTGTCAGGAAAAGGTAGGAGTGTTTGCAAGGGCGCGTGGAAGGAGAGAGTGGTTGCTCTCGAAGCGTTTCTGGCCAAGAACCTTTTAGGTGCAGAAAAGGGTGGTAAGAAAAGAATCACAGAATCACAGAATGGCTCGGTTGGAAAAGCCCTCTGAGATCATCACGTCCAACCGCTCCTGTCTACCCCCTAAACCATATCCCTAAGTACCTCGTCTACCCGCTCTTTAAACACATCCAGGGATGGTGACTCCACCACCTCCTCGCCCCGCCTGTGCCAGCTTCTGACGACCCTCTCAGTAAAGAACTTCCTCCTTATCTCTAACCTGAACCTCCCTTGGCACAGCTTGGTGCCGTTTCCCCTTGTTCTATCCCCCATCACCTGGGAGAAGAGACCAGCACCCACCTCTCCACAAGCTCCCTTGAGGCAGTTGTAGGTGGTGATGAGGTCTCCCCTCAGCCTTCTCTTCTCCAGGCTAAACAAGCCCAGTTCCCTCAGCCGCTCCTCATCAGGCTTGTTCTCCAGAGCCCTCCCCATCCTTGTGGCTCTGCTCTGAACACGCTCCAGAATCTCCACATCCTTCTTCTAGTGAAGGTCCCACAACTGAACACAGCACTCGAGGAGCAGCCTCAGCAGAGGCGAGACAGAACGAACAAGAGACAGCATGAACAAGAGCACACAGCAACGCAAACGAGAGGCAGTGATGGGAGCCAGACCTGGTTGGTCAGGTAAAGGGATATTAACTATTGATGGGTGCGTGGAGTGCGGTAATGCTTGTTTTGGAAAGGTGGTCTGGGCGGGACACTGAGGAAAAGGGAGAAGTCAGAAATGAAAACCAGAGGGATGAAACGTGGCAGAGAGAAAGAACCAAGAAGCGTAGTCGGCCACAGCAGCGGTGGGTAACTGCCCCAGCCCAGGGCTTCGCAGCAGGGGAGGCTGGGCCCAAGGGTCCGGGCTGTGGGAGGGGGTCGGTGCCGGGCGATGGGCAGGGGTCACAGCCTGGGGCCTGATGCTGGGGGTGCCACTGTCGGTGCGCGACCACCGGGCGAGGAGGAGACCCCGCACGGGGGTGTCAGGCGAGTGCAGGGTCCGTGCTTAGTTTTGGGAGGACCCACGAGCGTGGTGTGCTCGCAGCGAGCCCCAGGCCGGGGAGCAGAGGCCTCACAGGGGTCCGGGCAAGGGCATTGGGGTGCCACTGCTGCACCTGCACCGCAGAGGGCAGATCCCATCACTGCTGGCACAGAAAAGTCAGCGGAGATGCCCACGGCACAGATGCCCCGCAGCGTTGTGCGAGCTCTGGTTTGCTCTTTTGCTGCTTGTTGGAATACAGGCTTTTCCTCGAGAATTTGCCTTCTGCCTGGAACTTGCTCTGGATCGAAATAAGGGCAGAAGCCGGCAGGGCTGACTGAACGAGGCACATTAATAACGGTCTGGATTGCAGGATCTGTGTTTTACATCAGCGGGCACAACCGCAAAGCCCAAGGGCTGAAGGTTTGAAACATTCGATGCTTGTGCATTCCTTGAGTTTCAATGTCAGGAGTGACTGCAGGAGCATCCCGAAATGCCTGAACTTTCTGTGTGAGTAACTGTCTCCTCCCTGTGGTGACAGGACTGACGTTATGAGAGGACAAACAGTAATTAAGACGTCTTGTTCCTTCCTTCTTTTTTAAGCTAAAAACAACTGGGAGATAGTTGATCCAAGTTGTCTTACAAGCTCTGATGTGTGAAATAAGGTTCCTCATCATAGGCAACTGTCCTGACTTTTTTTTGCTAATATTCCTTGCTGTGCATGAATGACATCTGCTGACAGGAATCAGGGAACGACCAAGAAGCAAGAGTCATTGGTGTTTTCTTCAAAACCGAACTGCTGCAACGCTATTGATGATTGTTTTTTTTAACTGAAGTCTGCGTCAGCTGCTCTCGGATGGGACAGGACAGAAGCAGAGTTAACACACACAGAGCTCTGTGTAGCGAGGTGCAGGGGCTGTGTGCCCTTTTATGACCAGGTGACCTGCTCAGTGGACGAGGGGAAGGC
>NW_010206178.1:533-6897 GCF_000695765.1 Mesitornis unicolor | reverse complement strand
CTGGGATGCTGAGGCTGCTCTCACAGGAGGGGGTACCCTCTGTGGCAGAGCTGACCTCCCCCATCCTGGCAGCCTGCTAAGAGCAGCCAGTGCTTATTGCTGTGAGCAAGAATAAAATTCCCCTGTTTTATCTAAATTTTCTTTTCTCCCTTTGTAACAGTTCTAATTCCTCCCTTACTGAAACCTGCAAGACGTGGTTAGTTTTCCTTAAATTTGTTGTCTCTGGTATTCTCTGATGAGAAAGCACAGATGCAAACAAATTCTTACCTTTGCATCTTTTGTTCTTGCATCTCTGCATATTAACAGAATATTCAATGAACTCATTTAACACTTCCAACTGATCTACAAATAATCCTTTGTGTTTCTGAAATGTGGCTATAGGCAGAAAAATGACGGCATCATTTTTTTAACATAACTGTTGTGTTCCCTGTGTGTAATCAGTCACGTCTGCTCGCTATATTAACAAAAATGAAGCTAAACATCTTATCCCATTGTTTTGCAAAATAAATGTTGCTCTAGGAGAGGAAGCTGACAACAATTCTGGCTCATACATCATTAATAGAATGATATGAAAAATTCTGGATTACTATATCACTGAACTAATATCCCAGTTTTCCTCCCTGTGTTGCACTGTAGTGGTGGTAGCAGAGAGACCACCAACCAGCAAACTTCTCATTCTGGAGTCAAAAGACTTTCTTCTTCACCATCTGGAGTGAAGGATGGAGTAACAAAACACAGACACACACACACACACGTCCAAATAAGATGAGCTCTGTAGAAATATGGCAGCAAAAAAGCAAGTTTTTCTAAATAGTCGGCGTGTACGTTCAAGCAAAATGCTTTAAACAGAGGCAACGGATTTAGGGAGACGCAGCTCCAAGCACGCTGACATGACAGCCTCTCTGATGCAGCTTCCTACCGAGGTGTTTGCACACTGAGGCAGCTGCCAGGGGTGACAGCAAGATGGTTCTTGGTTCAGCTGATTTTGGCTGAGCCTGTGGGTGACTTGGACCATATTTTCTCCCAGGTGCTGCTGCATTAACTGTATGAGGAATGCACCGGGCACTGGAGCTGACAGAGACTTATAGCTCTGAAGCAGAGATAGTTACAGCTGCACATACACGCTTCCTTTCTTATTAAGGAAGAAAAAAGTGCTGCTGTTTACCCCGTTAAGATCCCTAAAGCAATGTCTCAGTCAGCCTGAGGGGCCAGGATGTCTGTCCTGTGTCCTGCCTGGCCCTCTCAGCTGCACTGTGCCCAAGCACGGTTTCTTTGCTTGAAAGAGCCCAACAGGGCCACAAAGTGATGGAGGGAGTGGAGCATCTCCTGCTGAGGAGCGGCTGAGGGAGCTGGGGCTCTGGAGCTTGGAGCAGAGGAGACTGAGGGGTGCCCTCATTCCTGGGGATCCATTGGGAAAGGGCAGTGTCAGGAGGAAGGAGCCAGGCTCTGCTCTGGGATGGCCAATGGCAGGACAAGGGGCAATGGTCCCAAGCTGGAGCACAGGAGGTTCAAGCTGAAGAGGAGGAGAAACTTTGTGAGTGTGAGGGTTATGGAGCATGGCCCAGGCTGCCCAGAGAGGTTGTGGAGTGTCCTTGTGTGGAGACACCCAAAGCCCTGGCCGTGTTCCTGTGTGACTGCTCTGGTGATCCTGCTGTGGCAGGGGTTGCACTGGATCAGCTTTGCAGGGCCCTTCCAGCTCCTCACATCCTGGGATGCTGTGAAGCAGTGCATGGGCTCCTGCATTTGGCCCAGGAGATACCTTGGAAATGCCACCACTCAGTGCCATCCTCTATCTTGCTGTGAAACTCTTTGGGTTACTTCCCCACCTTGTGTCCAGTTCTCCTGCAGCTGATCACTGGAGCAAAGCCTTTCAGTGTGAGGAGGCTCAGCACAGCCTGCAAAACCACAGGAGGGGATCAGCTCTACACAGAGAAGGCAGCCCAGCTCTCAGGGTCCATCCTGAGGAGGTAGATGAGCCTCAGGAAGTAAAACAAGACAAAACTGGAGGAGCAGAAGATGCAGCGCCAAGAAGGGAGTGTTCAGATGTGCGAACAGCAGCAACTTGTTGTCAAACAGAACCATGACTTTTCCAGCAAATCTGCTGTCGCGTGGGCAAACCCAAATATCAATACAGACTTGGGCTGAGGATGCGAGGGAAGAGAAAGACCCTTTGGCTCCAGCGTGCATACGAGTGGACTCACGTGCACGCGTGTGTGTGACAGCGAGAAAACAGCTGGACTCATAGCGAAGATTGTATCCCCGATTCCTTCAGCCGAAAACCACCACCGCTTATTTTCTCCTTTGGTTACATCAAGCTTGGCATTTTAAAAGCTTGGGGTTTTTTTGTTGTTTGGGGTTTGTTGTTTTTTTTTTTTCCCCTTCCCCCTTTAAACTCAGCGCTGCTTTGAATTTGTTTTAAGACGGATGTTGCTTTCATTTCCATCGCTGGCTCCTAGCCTGCGTTGCAGAGCCTTTGCTGCGTTTTCACGACGTTTAGCACTTACTAGGCAATTATCACTGAGTCAGGGAGGATGACGGCATTTTTGCAGTTCAAGCACACGATTCTGTATTTCAGGGAGCTGATTTTTCAACTCCTGAAATGTTAATAGCATCCACCTAATTGTACGGATCAGAATGTCACCAGCTAATCCCTGTGCTTTCCAGCTGACTTCTGTCAGCCGCTCCTTCGCTTCAGTTATCAATGTCAGGATATATTTTTGATCGCAGTTATTAAGGTGAGGTCAGAAAGACTTCAATTTGGATTCCCAGGTGCTTGCATCTTGCTCGATTTAAACCTCGCCAGCCCATCACTCGTTACACAAGGAGAATCTCAAGGTGCTGCTAAAGCATCGCAGGGTAGGATTCGCTTTTACTGCAATCCTCCATTTCCAAAACAACCAGCACATGATTGCTACAGCGCTCAGGGGAAACTGGCTTAAACGTGCATCCATATCCCCCCGCATTTCAACTCAAAACATCTTGCAGCATCCAAAACATTGCTGTGGGAGAGGGTGGAGAAACGTCCATTCGGGATCGCAGGAAAGAAACCACCTTCCTCTGCCTCCTCCCAGGTTTTCCTTGGTATTTGTTAAAATGGAATTTAGACTTACTTAAAAACATAGATATTAAAAAAATTTCAGAGAGTTTCAAGGAATCCGTAGCTCTATGACACCACTTTTGCTGTACAAGAAACTATTTCAGCAGAATGGTATGAGGAGAGCCTTAGGAGCCAAAGTATACTGCTGTAATGGGAAATGATGAGGGAAAATGGTTTCAAAGAAAGTCTATTACCATTCCCTGGCGAGGGCCAAATAAAAGAACAAATGCTATTGCCACAGAGTCACCAGGAAAGTGAAGTTCGAGTTCTGTTACTGTGCAGATTTTGACATGCAGCCCCCCCAGAAGGAAGGGGTACAGAAATATAATTGTCATAATTACTATTAATAGTAATTTATTAATAGCTGTATTTTTAATACATCTGCTCTGTGCAGACAGCCTGGTCTGTGGGAACGGGGAGGGCAGCGTGGCTCCAGTATGGAACAAGCAGTTTAACAGAAACCAGAGCTGGTATGCAAAAGGAGAAAGGCATGATAAAAACAACACAGGATCTAAACCTGCAAAAGCAGCACAGATGAGTCAAAAAAGTGGAAAATCCACAATGACTTAATGCTGCCATGGAAGTTCTGGGAAATGAGGGGATAGCAGAACTAAAGAACAGAAAAGTAGGTCTGATAAATAAGGGAGAATGAAGCACTATTTAGGATTCAAGTGCTTGAGCTGCTCGGCGCTTTTTTTGAGAAAGCAGCATAGGAAAGAAAACTCAAGATTTTTGCTTTAATGCCAATGTGTTATGGGAATTAGCTAACAAATTTACTATATCAATTGCAATTATTTTAAAGTCTGTAGAGAGCTAAGCCATCTGAGACTCAGAGAAGCAGCAGAACCTACTGCAAGCAGAGGTAAAAAGGGCGATTTGGGAACCGCTGCCCTGCGATGCCGAAGCCGTAACCGCAGCAGTGACAACCCTGCCTGTGTTGAAGCATTAGCAGGAACCCAGGGCTTGCCAGGGACACCAAAACAGCACGGGAGAAGAAGTAAACCCAGGCTTTTCCTGCTGGTTGAATCCCAGAGTCAACAGGAAAGTGTGTGACAGCATTTCAGAACAGCCCAGCCCCAAAACTGAAGCTGACTGGGATTAAATCCTGGTGGAGATGTCTGAAAACTCACTAAATGTCCATAACTAAAGGGTAAGGATAAATGATAACGTGCTACCCCCTGAGACTGGTGGTAGGGACAAATCTTATTTAACATTTTAATTAATCTAGGAATAGGGAAATCGTTGCTAGTCACATGAGGAAACCCCCAGTGGCAGGTTATAATTAACCACCAACCCACCCAGAGATGGACGGGAGGAGGAGGCACCCGGAGTCTGTTACCCGGGTACCCCACACATCACTTACATTGTCCTGAAGACTGTAAGATGCTTCAGAATATACAGTATTTTTCACCCTGCTCGCTCTGACCATGGCTCTGACTTCTCCTGTCAAAACACACTGCAATGAGAAGTGAGGCAGCTTATGTTTCACCTTGTGTCTTTAGCTGGCACGTAGCACTGATAGGAGCTCTTCAGGAGTTCACCCAATCGGTCAAACATCAGGACACGGCAACATTTGTAGCTTGAATTTGCAAAGACGTGAGGCTTCTTTTTTGATGAAAAGCACCTGCAAAGCGCCGGGTTATTGTGCTCCCTTTTGCCATTTCTTGGATAAATGTCATCATTTTTAATGCTACCAATCTTCTTCTATAGCCTGCAGGGGAGATTATCTAAGGCAAAAAAAAACCCATGGCTTGTAGGTGCTTAATTCCCATTAAAAGCTACTGGGGAGATAAGTATCAAACCACTATTGGAGCCTTTCGGAGAGAAGTCTTCCTCTGAACCACTGTTATTTACCCTTTCAACACCCAAAATGAGGCATTGATATAATATATATTATCAAAACACGAGATGTATGAATCTGCAGTGAAATCACTTTGTGGCCTGAGAAGCAGCTTTTTGGCATCCCCGTGCAAGGGTGCGGAACGAAGCGAGACAAGATGTGCTCCAACCCGGCTTTTAAGGAGATCTCTATTTTAGGCAACGCAACAGGAGCAGGTGGATGTGTCAGCTCTCTGACTCAGCAGAAGAGACTCATTTAAACACTCCGCGTCAAGCCTCGACTGGTATTAATGAATATTTGCACTTGGTTTAGAGGGGAAATACTGTGTACATAGAATTCAAGAGCACAGAGGCCTTCAAAGGACAGAAGAGCTCTGGCCAAGAGATCTCCTACTCCAATATTCTTCTTTCTTTCTGGTCTCTACTCTTACGTTGATGTTTCCAAGGGACCTGGTTTTGGATGCAAGGACTCTGGTCTTCTTTTGATGGCTTCAACAGAAGTTGTCAGTCCTCTTTCAGGCCACCAGATATAACGAACCAGTAGAAACCACACAAAAAGGGCATGTCACGCAGTCTGACCTGTGCACCGTCTCTGCACCCCAGGAAACCCTCACCACTGCCTTCATCTTTCTCCCATGGCACTGTTCATCAACAGACCCCAATGGTTTTACAAAGAAGAGGGTGTAGCACAGTCCCCTTTGACTGACAGCCCTAGGAAAGCAAGTAATTTTGTGTAGTCACCCAAGATATCTGTTGTGGAGCCATAAAATATCCTCAGTGGTCACTGGGGACACAACCCAAGCTTTGGGAAGAGGCAAACAGCACTTTGTGTCTCTAGCTCTGCTGGGTCTGCTGGGAAGAGGGCCACTGCGATGGCAACTCTTACACTGCAAAAGGCAGCACCTGGAGCAACACCGAGGTAACAAATTCCTTTCAGAGAGCTAAGACAGAGAGATCTGCTGGTAACTTTTAATCAGCAGCAAGTTAAGACAAATTGGAAGCCGTGACCTACAAAGAAAGGCTCTGCAAATCCCCCTGCCGGCCTCCCGAGGATGGGAGCTCCCCCGATGCACAGCCTTGATAAACGGATCCTTTCACAAGGTCTAACTCATTTAATCATCCCCTCTGCTTGCACAAACCACTTCTGCAAGGGAATCTTTCCTGCACGTATCGCTTAAGTTAGGTCAAAAACCCGGTCTTGTTTTCAAATCCACATTCACGATGAAAGTCTCCAGTCTAACAATTCTGTTCTTTCGAGACCTTTTCGGTTATAAGGAAAATGAATAATTCTTTTGCTTTTCCTCCCTGCCTGCTATAGGGCTTCCTCCCTAAAGCACAGAACATTTCTCCTTGCTGAATTCTCTCCATGTGCCTCCTCCACGGACGGCGAAGCAGCCCGACACGATGGGCCGGGGCCAGGCGCACAAA
>NW_010206178.1:0-502 GCF_000695765.1 Mesitornis unicolor | reverse complement strand
GGTGGCTTGGGAGGGAGGAGCCGCCGTTCCCCGCAGAACGGCTGAACCCCAGGTAATCCATTCACTCCCTACCCACCAAGGGAAGCAGCTAAAGAATAATTCGCTGCACTTTGAACTGAAAAGCTGTCACAGAAGTACAGAGCTCGGGCTGGAGCCTTTGACAATGAAATTCAATTTGAAAACGGCACCGAGTTTTGACCTAGAGCGAGCGGCTTCCCTTGACGAGGCAGATAATTAGAGAGGAAGGAGCAATCTCCGAGCCTTCAACTCGCCACCAGCCCCAGTGGTGGCAAAGACTGAACCAAGGCGTCATCCCCGTGGGATGCCCAGCTCCAGGGCAGAGCTGGGTACAAACCGAGCCCAGTGAGTGTCGCTTTTGGGTGGCCCAAAATGCATGGCAGGGGTGGCTGTGCCCAGCGGACTCAGGCACCGAGGGGCCTCGCAAGAGCATGGCTGGCACAGTGCTTCTTACCTGAGGGTGGGAAGGCTCTGCAGAGGGAGC
>NW_010206177.1:0-1050 GCF_000695765.1 Mesitornis unicolor | reverse complement strand
GTATGTATGTATGTATGTATGTATGTATATAGCTGTCGTTTTAAGGCAAAGCATCATTGAGCATCTTGAGTTGGCCTGGAGCTGGAGTGAGTGCCTTACCCCGCAGTGCCCCAAACCTGACCACTTCTCACCGTCTGGCACCTCTTAATTGCATTAACGGGGAAGAGGAATCAGAATCACGGGGTCATTAAGATTGGAAGAGACCCCTAAGATCATCAAACCCAACCTAAAAGGGCTTTGGAATAAAGACATCAAAAAAAGACGGAGAGAAACAGTGAAATACATTTACAAACCCGAGAGCTATGGGAGGCTGGATGGGCATGGTAATGGTTATGAAGACTCAGAAGAATTAGAAATAAAGTAAAAGCAGTTTTAAGATATAAAGAAACCTGTTCCAGTGGTACCAGCCAAGGGAAACACTTGGTATTTTGCCGGCACTCGCAGTCCCATGACTCAAACACAAAACCCACCATTAAACCCCTGTTAATCCTCCCTCTGATTTTTGCGTGGGTCACTTTGCGTTACTTAAGACTGAGCTGGGAGGAGGGTGGAAAAAAAACCTACCAAGCCAACACTAATCTCTGAATTCAGCACAGAATTCCCTGGCTGTTCCTTCCTGTCCTTCTGCCCCATGGAGAGAAGCCCCAGGGGTAATTTCGGACGGCGGGTGCAGTTTCCATTGCTGGAGATATTTTGAGACCTGGAAGTGAGCCCCTCAGCAAAGGTGAGGGACGATTATCAACCCCCACCAAGACTGCGGGATCCTTGCAAAATGAGGCAAGAAAGTTGCATCCGTCTATATTTATTTTAAGCAATGGCCCTTACGCTCTGCGTGAAGCACACAGCTCATCCACAGCCCCATTTCACAGCAGCTTTGCTCTCAGATGTGGTCCTCTGCCTCCTGATGCAGCCCCTTCGGAGGTGAGGGTTCACCTGGTCACTCTTCCCTTCTTCAAATGGAACAAACAAACAAACAAACAAACAAATATATATTCTTTTATATCTTTATATACAAAAATACATAAAAAAAATCTATATTATTTTATATCT
>NW_010206176.1:12413-24447 GCF_000695765.1 Mesitornis unicolor | reverse complement strand
ATATTTTGTTTTTCCTACTGTTTGTGTAGATGACAGACTAAGAATTGCTAACTTAATTAAAGATAGCAGGTGTGTTTAAGCCACTGAACTAGGGCTCTGGATTTCTATTGCTGATTTGTGTCCTTTTTGCTTTGTCTGATTTACTTTTCCTATGTGAATTCTTGTTCCTGCAGTAGAAAGACAAGACACAAGAGGCTTTATCTGTCACTAATTCACAGGATTTCATAATTAACTATAGTTGCAGTAATGTGTTTTATTAGAGAAGGCTACAGACATGACTTTTTGAATTTGATGTTTTCCAAACACTACTAAAAATTTTATTACAATATGGAGGGCTAAATTCCATTCTCACAGTGTTCCCGGGTTGAGGAAAATTGGAGGAAGAAAACCTCTCTTGTTCTTGCTTATTAGAGATACTACTGAATTATCATCAGCTAATTAAGGTATTATACAATATTTTCATGGCTAAGGGAAATATTTAAATTCTAATAATTCTGTGTTACATTAAGGAAAAACACTGTAAAGCAACGGATAGTCCAGGTTTTACTTGCACTTGGAATATTGCTATCCACTATGGCTTTTATAAACAAGCATGTTGCTTGTTCAAGTTTCCATGTTGTTTACTGTCACATTATTTGTAGGCAGTGTCTGGCAGTGCATTCCATTTTTTGTCAGAATTCTCCTACAGTGGGGCTATTAACACATCATTTAAGGCTCTCTGCTGTAAGCTGTGGAGAGATGACAGTTATTACAAAATGTAGGACCATTATAGGAGAATCATGTTTTATCCTTGCTACAGTCTAATTTCTAACAAGTTATTAGCACATAAATGGTTCTACAGCAAGATGATTTTGTGAGAAAAATTCAGCTGGGAATTTCAGAAAAGCCTTTCAGTTTCACCTGAGTCAGAGATAGAAGTTACCCAACACAGATTAATATTCTCTGCTGATGGGTAAAGAGGTATTTTAAATATAACTGCCAATTCTCTATTTTAAAAAGAAGACATTGAAGGAGGCTCTAAATTGCCTTGGCGTGTATTGTTCTACTGCCAGAATGAAAAGTGAGCTAATACTAGCAAGTTACTGACACAAAATGTGAAAGACAGAATTAAATAATCTTCATTCAGAGTATCTAACAGCTTTTCATAAATTTGTCCAACTGGAACTCAGAAAGTTTGAAATTTTAGGTTTAAGACATGCTTTTGAAAATGAGCATGGGAACTTAAAGAAAATATTGACACATAGGTGTTTTGCTTGGTTGCTGCCTGTACAGTGTGCAAGAAATGTTACGGGACATAAGTATAGTTCATAAAAAGTAGCCAAAGGTCAAGGAAAAGGTTTTTAAAAAATACAAATAACAAACAAAAACACTCACAAAAACGAGCAAACAAACAAACAGAAAAACCTGAGCTAAATACATGACTGGGTGCACTTCCCAGCTTTGATGTATCAGGCTTTTTCTATAAGGTTTGTTCTGCCAGTTCTGAGCAGGAGAGAGCATGCATGTCAAATCCTTTTCCAAAGAAGCCTCTGATTTCTGCCAGAGAACCAGCCTCACTAAGGCAAGGCAAAGTTAACCCTTATTTAAGAAAAAAATTTCATTATATAACTTGAAAGAAAGAAAGACATTGTAGCTCACTGGAATGATCCTTCTAACAACAGACATGGATTTAGGCCATTAAATAAATGATGCCATTGTTTCCAAAATGAGATAAGGCCCATTCAGAACAAACTTTCAAGTCACTAGAATAAATTGTAATTTCACAAATCATCACTTAACTTTTCTGGAAAAAATATTGAAAAAGTCAGTCAGCAATTAATGACATTTTATAGTTGAGAAATCTCCAAACTTTCTGATAAAATGTGAAGTAGATAAATGTGTTTCTTTATGTTCTTTTGCTACTACCATACAATTAATACTGGTATTAGTAGTGGCATAAGCAATAAAACTTTGAAAATATTTACCTCTCAGTTATAAATATTGGTATAGTATGTTATGTCCTTTCTTTATGGCAAATAAAATTCAGAACAAAAGAACAGCTTTGAAAGAGAAAATCTGATCCTCCTAAAAAGGCATGCACATACTAAGAACCTCCACTGAAGCCACATCTAGATTACAGTTTATACTCAAACAGTGAAAGAGCAAGCTCTGGACTGCCAAGCATGATCAGGCAGTATTTGGAGTGAAACATTTAGAATCAATGCTCTGGATAACTGTATCCTGCAAAGCTTTACAGATAGAGGTTAAAATATAATAACAGATGAGTACTAGTATGATTTTTAGTGTCTTGTGAAACCAGTGACTGGAGATTTGGATAACATAAATGTAACTTATTAAAGGAAATATTAAGGATAGGAAATAGCTGTTTGTATTCAGTTTGTTGCGTACCACTTGTACATTTCATGTTTACACATCCTTGGAATGTTTCAGAAAAACACCGGGAAACTACATCAGCTTTTTGCCAACGGAAAATGCAGTACAGCATTATTTAAGGACAGAATAACATTTTTAAGAGTCCAGATTTCAGACAGTAACTTTATCAGCTTTGTATGTTGGCTGTTGGTTGTTGACCTTGCTGAAAATATGTAGCAAATTCTTTGAGTTCTTTGTACCCATTTGCTCTTGCTTGTATGGGAACCAATATGCTTTTAAGCATTATAAGTAATTCTAATTATTGCTGTTATAAAACCTAGTATCCATAAATCCGAATCTATTAATAAATACGGTCAAAGCATTTGTCATAAGCTGTCAGAAAACAGTTGGTTTACAACCCAAGTATTTTACTTCTTTAATTTGTGGTTAGAAGGAAGGTTATTCACTTAAACTTCAGATTAAGTGAATGAGAAACAAATATTCTCTCTAAAACGAGAAAGAAGGATTATAAACTTAAAGTATTGAGTATTCTACCTCTGATATAAATGCAAAAACAGTTCTGAGGAAACAGAAGTATCTTTTTAAGTTTTGTTTTAGTAATCAATGTCAACCTTTACAAATAGCCAAAACATAAAGTTTTAGATCTCCATTTTTATTTGCAATGACCTGAATCTGATTTTGTTTGGATTTACTGGAATATCTCCTTAATATCCTATGTGTATGTAACCTCTTGGAAATAGATTTTAAAACCCAGTTATATTGTAGCTTATTTTAGCCAGAAATTTGAATAGACTTTTTTCTTGTTTGATACCACTAAATCCTTTTGGTTTTTGGTTGGAAAGGGATAGACTTTTATAAGACCCTTTGAAATGAGCCATATATGTTAACGTGAAAGTAAGGATAAGGTTTTTTTCAGATTCTAATCATTTAATCTCTTCTGAATATTTGCAGACCATAGTAATTATCTTTCTGTAAGTTCCCAAAAGATACTTCAGTATTATGCTGGTTGGAGCAGAACCCAGCTACATTCCTTACCAGTCCTCAGAGCAATGATATTACACACATCTTCTAGAATGTGGAAATAATAGGGTTATTGGATCCTTTCTTTTATGAACAAAAATTATCTGAAATGTAAGTTCGTTAAGTCTGTGGTTGTGATAATGGGTAAGAGTGTCTGCATATGTGTGTTTGTATATCCAATGATAATCCTTTTGAAAGATTCTTTCACTTTCTAGTACTCAAGAGGAAACCTGAATCTTACCAGTTTAGAAATGATGTATGATAGTCATTGCATTAGGCATGTGATGTGCTGAATGTGAGTTCACTTCTGATTTTTGTGGTATTTACCTGGGAAAGACTTCTGCTGTCATTTTGGTCTGTTAAGGGGTTTTTTGTTGTTGCTCTTGTTTTTCCCTTATTTGACCATTGTGCTGAATATACACCCCTGAAGCTGGTTCCAGGTTTATTGATGGACTAAATATAGCATACTGCTACTTCAGGAGTATTAGGATGTTGCCTGCCTCTAACTCTTCACAGATTCAAAATAATCAACACTTGACCTTCCTCTCTTGACCTTGAATGCCAAGAACTGTGTTTACAACTACCTCCTCAATATCACAGTCTTCCAAGAACAAATCTGAGTAACTCACTATCTCACCACTGGGGTAGACACCGTGTCAATTTGGCTATAAATCTGATGGATCGGGAAATCTAGTAAGCGAAGGCCCAGTCAGACTTGTTCTATTCAACTGTCAAAAATTACTATATTTTTTCTGCTTTGCTCCAGTACAGGAAAACACTAGTTCCAGATTGAGAGACTGCTAGTTGCTACGTGAACTACATGGGTTGGTTCCATCCAGTACGTAGGAGGAAACTTGAGCATCACCCAGAAGTCTGACACTTCCTTTGACACTACATGAGGTTTTTGCAGCTCACTTAATTTGATCAATTAAGCTTTGTCATCTATTTATCTTCAGTAAGTTTTGAGAGTGAGTCTCACTGATGAAGCTGGTTTCACATGGTCATTTAGAGGTCAGTCTTTACACAGTATTCACACAATCTCTTAGAAGTCATTTTGTCGGAATCTAAACTAAGCTTGCTAAACTGGAGTCAACTTTTTTTTAAAATAAATATTATTTATGACAAAATAAGCCTGCCAAAACAGCACAGAAAATGTAAAACTTTGATAGTACATGTGCAATTTCTGCAGTAAGCCTACCTTATGTTTTTTTGTTGGCAGTGCATAGTTGCATGGTCATTTTTATGTGAGAATATTCTTAAAGAAAACAAAAAGCCTGTAGCTCTAGATGGAAACTACATTTGATAGACTCTTGTTTTAGCAAACTGCCAAAAGATGTTTCAGGTACAGTAAAGCTGTCCCTTTAAAACTAGTTTGCTCAGTTCGGTCAGTTTGAGACAGCCTGGCAAAGCAAGGTAGGTTACTCCAAATCACTGTAAACATGCTCTGGGAAGAAGACAGTAGTTGTTTCTTGACCAATTAATTACACACTTTCAGTTATTATTTTTAGTGGGCGGTTGTAATAACCCGATGACCCACAAATACTCCATGGAAAGCTTAGAAAAGTATTCTGTTTCAAGAACATTTTTACTGTACACTGAATAGCTTTGTTCTTTCCTAGCATTTGTTAATGCTAAGAATCGTTTCAGAGCAAGAGATCCTGATCATAGCAAGTAAAGGAGGTGCTTTTAAACTAGCTGTAGCAAACCCACTTTTCTTAGATGGTTGGGAGTCTGAAAGTTTTCCAGCCTTCTTTAGCTAGTATTGCTTTTTTTCATAGGCTTTTTATGGATTCTCAGTAGCAGATAATATTAGTTGATACACACTCCAGGAGGCCTCTTCTGCTTTGGCCTACTTTCAACATGCCAGTACTGAAAGATGTGAGAGGATTAGTTTAGGCTGTGGTCTCATGTCTGCACTTTCAACAGACGTAAGTCAATGCTGCTGTCACCCTGTTCTGGCCTCCCCTCAGCCAGCCCAGCCACTTGGTGCCTCTTCCCTTGGAGCAGAGGAGGAGTCAGCCCAGGAGGCCATGCCAGGTGGAAAGCAGTGAATGCAGCAGAGGCCTGCATAAATGCTTGTGCTCACACTGGGGGGGGGCAGCGCGGAGTGGGTTCTTAAGGGCAATAATGCCAATGGTGGCCCCCTGCTCAATAACCCTAGTGGGAGAGATGTTTTTGCTGCAATTGTTTGGGTTTTTTGGTTTCATTTTAGTTCTGTTTGTTTTAAAAACAGTGCAGTATAAATGGGGTTTAGTTTAACAGAAAGCGCTTTTGGCTCAGGATCTTTATCCATGTGTTCATTTGCTCCTTCTGTTGCTGTTTTTTATTTCTCATTGTGGATTTACAGTCTCTTGAGGTCTGGTAACTGAAAAGACAAAGCTGCTGTAATGAGTATCCTAGAAAATCAGACTCCAAAGAAACACCTGCAATTGATTTATACTCTGTTAGTGAGTTTCACCCCATGTTTCAGAAAAACATGAGGGAATGTTCACTCATTTGGAAAGAAGGAGAGCTGTAGAAACTTCCATGAGTACTGAGTAGTGTAATAGCGCTGTTGCTTTCCGCATATTTTGTTGTCCTGTGCTGTTCCGTTCCTGCTCATCCTCTGTCCTGTCCCCCTACCTTCAGTCCTTGTCTCTTCAGACATAGTAGCCTCTCCCCAAATTCCTTCCATTTTTTCACTGTTTACTCAAAGCCAGACAAACCCCAAACTATGAGAATGAGCAAATACAGGTCTCCTTCAGGGTTTTTCTTTCCTTCTACAGCGATAGTGCTATTGGGAATCTTGCATTCTGTACTTTTAGTACCAGTTATTGATTTCCAAATTTCTCTAATGTAACTGTGAATTTTGCTTCATAGGTCAACTAGTAACTGATTTGGGAGAGAAAAATAATTTTAAAAATTATTCAGTGAGAGAAATAAATAATTATTATTGAACAGAAATATTATTTCAGTCACCTCAGAGTCTAATTGTACAATTGTATTAGTAGAGAGGTAGAAAACTGTAGCAATGGTGCCTAGAGGGATGAAGTGACTGAATAGGAGAGGAAAAGACAAATTCCTAAAGTTACTGATGGAAAATGTTTCTGTTCCACTTACTTAAAGTTTCCATTCTTTGTCCTCAGCCACATGTTCATCTCCATCAGGTTGTGCCAAGACCAATTGTGTGTGTCAGAGACACAGAAACCTCTATACAATGTAATGAAAGCTTTATACAATGTAATGAAAACTTTATAATCTATGAACACAATGTATGATATTAATTCATATAGAATTATGATGATTTCAAAGCCATAGAGGCACTTCACAAAATTTGTCACTATTTTCAGTTAAAGCAAATCAATCTCATATAAGGCATCAGACTGTAAGGCAAAATTTACATCTAACAGTACAAATTGAGGTAAAATAGTTGAAGTAGTTGAAAAATATGGCAAATGTTACTTTCCCCACAAGCTCATAATTTGTATTTTATACATATCATTTACTCCTGACATTATGGTTCTTTTTCTACAAGTTCATTTTGCAGTTGATTTTTTACCTCAGAATTAGAGAAAATTAAACTAGCTCAGATAAAATAATAATGCAGTCATCCCAGATCTTGATCAAAATCCTGGTGCATGTGCAAAAATGTTGGGTTGTTTTGGGGTTTTTTTGGTTAACTGTCAAAATTCCGTCACCAAGGGATTTTCTGGTTTTACTGTCAGACACCAGTATGCAATATCCTGAGCTTTTGAGGCCAATGCCACAGATGGGTCTGTGCCTGGTTTTGCTGATCATAGCTCTGCTTGTGGAAACAAAGTACCAAATTTTAAAAATTGTATGTGCACAATTCCATGTAGTGTTTATATTAGCACTTAGTCTAAACATCCATGAAAAGGGTTGTAGGGTATCTGTGTTTGGAGATTGGTGGGTGGCTGCAGTATGGACCCATGTGCACTGGTACGAACTGCAGGTGGTTATCTTCATTTTTAAGATATGACCCTAAAACTGTTTGTTTACACAAAGCAAAAAAGTACCACACTAAATATGCTTCCACAAGAGCTTTCTTTTACTGAAGTGGCAATATAAAACAAGGATTTTCCTGGGCAGATGAAAAACCCTGGGTGCTCCAGACAGAACAATCGAGCATTTCAGAATGAATTATGCAAACTTGCTGAACCAGACTCTTCTCCCTGTGGGCATGTATCTGTTTGCACGTATTTATCAGTCTGCTTGGAAACAGAATGAGGAACACTCATGCATTGCCTTTTAGAAAAGTATCTGAATGGACTTTTTTAAAAAATTGTATTAGGAAAAAAAAACATCCTAGGGAAGACTGTAGCTGCTTACTGTAAACTAGAAAGAGGATCTAAAAGCTTTTCTTCCCACTGATTTTCAGACACCATGAGTTGTTAGTTTGTCTTTCCTTTAAATAATTCCAGGCTCTGGTTTAACAGTGAAGCATACTATAATTCCTTCTCTCCTAGTTTAACATCCTTATAGGAGGTAATTCAGAAAGCCAATAGTTTCTTATAATTTATTGATTGTCAGGCTATTTTACTTCTTTATTTTTACTCATGACCACCCATGAAGCACTTTTAAACTTAATCTGATTGCTAGAACTTTAACAACAAGTTCAAATCCTTCAAGAATTAAGACAGTTCTCAAAATAATGAGTCACTTACTACGTTTAATATCTTAGTAGTCAAGTTCTCATTAAAAGTAGTTCTCTTACTAGTTTGTTAAAGTTATGACTTCATGGCCTCAAAATCAGGTTATTGATATTATGATACTAACGGTGGTACTTTGCAAGCAACACAGAGAGCAATTATAGCTATTGACAAATTACTGGAATTCTTTTCCTTTGTGTGAAGTTCTTTGTCCAGCAAATACTGTTCCAGCATCTAACATAAAGCAAATGCTTACCAGTCACTGGGAAAAAGGTTGCTTGCAAAGACAATCTATTATGGGTTGTTCACACTGCTTAATGTACACAAAGAAAGCTATATTAGGAGGCCAGTAGCGCATCATCTTCTATGTGGTTAGTAAGGGGAGGAGCTCTTATAGGGGTTGTTTCAGATTATTGGTCTGCAGAACCCAGGAGAACTTCAACATCCAGGTGCCCCATCAAATCATATTATGATTTTACCTCATGAGAAGACTCAGGATTCACTATCCCCTCATCTCAAATTTTATTTCCACATCAAGGAAGCCCGATTTTCTTGTTTCCCTTTTTCTTATTATGTCCTTGCAAAACAATGCTATGGGACATTTGCTAATTTCTAAACTAGGTTGCTTATAGCTCCCACTCTTACAACTCTGAACTGAAAACAAAAATAATAATTCAGATAACTTTAGTATAGCTTATATGTCTCCTTCAAATAGTAATCATGTCAAAAGCCAAAAATATTTCTGGACATAATGCATTTGTTATCCACATTTTCCATAATGAGAAAATGTCATACTATATGTTTTTCAAAAGTATATTCAAGATCGAGGAATATATCCTCTTCATTTAAAGGTCCCTTTCTTTTTGTGAAAAATGTATTAAGCATGGCAGTAGAATGGCAGTTTCACTGGTTTTGCTTAATTATGCTTACTTTCTAATTAATCTGACATAACCTACACATTCAAAATAAAGCTGGTGCCCATCTTGTTTTGTTGGGAACATCTGCTTATATCTTAAAAGCATAAAGATTTAAAGCAACGCTTCTTGTTTCTATAGCTATTAAAATATATTGGCAGGTGCTTGAAAGTCTTGGGAAGAATGTGACCAATCTATATCAACCTCTTTTCAGTGAAAGCAATCATTCACTTTCACCCACTACCTGGTAGATTATTAAAGCTGGTAGAACTTTTTAATAAGGAACAATGCCAAACTACTAATTGGTGGAATTGGATAATTAGAGAAAAACAACGATCCTCCACAGTTTGATTTATTCACACTGTACAAGCTAATTTGGAAATTTACACGCGTTTACACACAAATTTACAGAAATTGTAGATTTTTATTACAAATGGCAGTTGTAACTGTAACATGCCATGATTATTTACCTCTCTATGCTTTGGCTGTTCATTTTCAGGACCACAGCATTCTCACTACCATAACCTGTGTAGCATTTGGTTTATTTTCTTATACTTCCCTTTCACTTTTTGCCCAGACTTGGTCTTTATACTAGGGATCAAGAAATGTTTCAGACTGAAAATTATGAATCCAAGCTCCAGGTGAATTCAGAGATCAACTTTTGTTTCAGATCCATCATCAGCTATATATAATAATGACTAAAATCTTCAGTTCTTTTTCATTGTTTAAAAACCAAACCAAAACAAAACAAAAACCAAACCAAACCCCACAAAACAACAAAAAACAACCAAGCATTTTGAAACTATGTAGATCAACTATGAGAGGTGGGAGAAGAGGAGAGCTGCAGCTCACATCAGACAACCGGAATTTAAAAGCTGAAGCTCCTGAAGGAAAAATCTAAACAAGACAAGTGTTTGACAGTGTCCTGCAGAATATCAAGACCAACATCACATCACTCCATGTTCTGGACTGAGTATGAAGCAATATCCCTGAAATTTATTTGCAGTCAGAATTACTCTCATGAACTGGTCCAGCTTCACAGTTTAGTCTTAGTATATCATGAAGGGTTAAGGCTTGAGGAAGCTCTTGAAAGCCTTTCAAGATAGCTTCCATTCACCCCCTACCCTGGTCTCACAGATCTCTTGGTCCAGTGACTTGAAGCTGAGATAACTATGGTTTAGATTTAAGGCAGTTGCACACAAATGAGCTTAGTTGCATGACTGAGTGATATTTTTTGAGTTGAGAGTCGCACTTTCAAACACAATTGTATGTTTTAATTCAATAGTGTATTCAGTAAAGTGGGATTATAGACACAAGAAACCCAATAGTGACTCTTTCCAGATGGTGCATCCTGTGGTTTTATGCAGCTGACATTCCCAGACCTTGCAATGGGACTGCAGAAGGACAGAGCTGGAGGTGCTGGGTGGGTAGAATGGCAAGCATGTATGTTGAGAGGTTTCTCTCTGCCAGTGTATTTAGCAATGCACTCCCAAAGTGAAGGTCATTGCCAGTGAGGAAAGTTTCTTCAAGTAGGATGGGATAGTGCAAAGCACCTCTGCCTCCAGCAAGAGAAATGCAGAAACTAGGCTGTTTTGCCAAGTAGCAATCTGCTTCTACTCCCTGGACTGCTAGTTTGAGGATTAAAGAGGGAATGGGACCTTTGTGCTGCCCACATTTCTAAAATCCCACTGATGTCTTATAGAAAAAACAACAAAAAAAGTAATATTTGATAATATCCTAGCCCTTTTTTTGGTATGCATACAGAGAAGAATTTGAAAGGTACTGCTTATTGTTGTTGAAGAATGGCAGTCATCCATATTAATTCATGTGAGAAACAGTACTACTTAAATTCATATCTGTCTTCCGATGCTATTCATATCCGTCTCCCAAGTGCTATATATGTGCTGTTGCAATCTTGACGTGCTCTGTTGTTTTCACAATTTCTTCTGAATTCTCACCAACATCAACATTCATGTAAGCATCTGAAAAATATTATCTACCTCACTGGTTTTGACTGTGAAATCAGTATATGATTAGTAACCTCTAAAGTTTATTAAGTAAACCATTGTACACTATTTCAGGTGGTACTGCAAGATCTAATGAAGCATCTGTGCCCTTGCAGTCTGAAGGCCTTTTTAACTTTGAAAAGTAGGAGCAGAGGGAACTTGTATCAATACAGAGAGAGAAAAAGGGCAAGAAAGGCATATTCTGATTCAGAAATGAGCTGGTTTTCTTAATTAGGTGAAATTCTGTCCTCTCAGTGAAATATCTATAACCTGCTACTCAATCAACTTGCTATCCATTGAGTTTCTTAGTTTCTTCTAAAAAGCATTTTAGATATTCCTATTATGCATTGTTTGTCCATTCTTTTTAAGCACGAAAGTTTATGATTTGTGACTCATCTGCAGTCTCAGATACTACATATGCCCTAAGGAGATACGTGCCAGAATTTAGTATCATCATCATATTGTTTTCACTGTGTAGTTTTGTTGGCTGGCTCATGCCACACCAAGGGCCATATTTTACTGCAAAAACCATAAACATGTCTTTCACAACCTCTGTCTTTTGACTTCTTCCTCTGTGAAGACAGCAGCAATCATGCAGCCACACGGCCAGCTGAATTAGGTAACTGATATGGCTGAATAGTAAACAAAAAAAAGGGTTTCCAGCCAGATCACTACCCTTTCAGTATTGCTCCAAATTTAGATCAGCTTAAACTAACAGTGAAACTACATCCTTAGTGTGCAAGATGGCTTCACTACACCTTTAGTAAAAATCCTTTAAATGTTACTCTTGGTGTAGGCTATTTTAGAAAAAGAGTTGTTGAAATATAAACCTGCATGAGATATGAATGGCTGTCCTGTGCAGTGGAACAGAACAAAACTTTCTTGTAAGAGTGGCTCACTAGCAATACTTCATGGTAACATTTATTGTGTTGATTCTGACATGACTCCCTACAGAATAAAACTCTTGACATTGATGAATATCTTGAAAAGTTTCCAGGAATTCTTTAAAACTTTGTGTGGTACAAGAAATTGTACCTGAAAAAATTAACCAAAATATATATTAGAAGAAAAG
>NW_010206176.1:0-12382 GCF_000695765.1 Mesitornis unicolor | reverse complement strand
GGAAAGAAGCACCTTAGAATTTCCCATTTTATTTTGGGCAGTTGTTTTCTGACCAATTCATGGATATTGTCATGCACATGTTACACTGTTATGTGAAGGACTTGTTGATCTTTATTAGCAAGTCTGTTTGGAAGTATTTGAAAGATAACATTATTAAACCAATCAGAAATATTCACAGAATCACAGAATATTAGGAGTTGGAAGGGACCTCAAAAGATCATCCAGTCCAATCCCCCTGCCAGAGCAGGATCACCTAGACTAGGTCACACAGGAATGCATCCAGGCAGGTTTTGAATGTCTCCAGAGAAGGAGACTGCACAACCTCTCTGGGCAGCCTGTTCCAGTGCTCTGTCACCCTCACAGTAAAAAAGTTTTTCCTCATGTTCAGATTGAACCTCCTATGTTCCAGCTTGCACCCATTGCCCCTTGTCCTGTCATTGGCTGTCACTGAGAAGAGCGTGGCTCCTTCCTCCTGACACTCGCCCTTTACAAATTTATACACATGAATGAGGTCACCCCTCAGTCTCCTCTTTTCCAAGCTAAAGAGACCCAGCTCCCTCAGCTGCTCCTCATAAGGGAGATGCTCCACTCCCTCAATCATCTTTGTGGCTCCAGACTTTCAGACTTTTACACCAGACTGTTAAACCAGACTTTCAGAGCAGCAGTCTGTTCTCTGTAGTATGGCTATGTCTAACTTCACTTCTTAAAGTTGTTTGTTTTGTAAAGAACATTCACACTTGGAGAATATTTTGCAAAGTAACACCATTGGTATAGATCCACAGGTTTTTTTCCTTGCATTTCCAGCTGCTCTATAATAAATTCCACCTGTGTTTTATCTATATTTGTATTGATTTTTCAGCCATGCTAGCTTATGTCTGTGCTCTGCCTTACTGACACAGAAGTCAACCAAAGTGATGGGCATATAGACAATTTCAGATGGCATTTGGTTAGTTTACTCCCTTTTAAAGTAGTTTAGGAAGTGTAACTCAAATGTTTCTGTTATTGGACAAGCCTGTTTAACTTCTCAATTTCATCCCCTTTACTCTGAATTTCCTCCTACTTAATGTTTTCCAGTTCTGTAGATAGAGATTAGAAATATACCTCACCTTTAGCTATATTCGTTGGACTTTTCTTTCTAAATTTCTACTCCTGTTTGTCCAGCTATGGATTTTTTTCCTAATCCTGGGTTTATATATATTTCTGCTTTGTGCTACTGTGCATTTGTCTTTTAAGACATAGTTATGTAACCCTGGCATGTAGCCTAAACTCATTACTTTAAAGGAAATTATAGTGTGCAAGGAACGCAAGATCAGGCATTTGGAAAATGGTCCAGTGAAGTTGCTTTTTTTCCCCCCTGTACAGTAAGTATTTATCTTAAACAATTTCCATGACTCTTGGAAACTTACTTCACTTCTTCTCAGCTAATATGTGTTCCATTAGCATTTTTTGGCCTGAAGCCAGTTGAGTCCTTCAGACTTTGTTGAAGTGTAAGTTGCTATTTTTTTCTTTTGTTTACGTTGTTTTTTTTTCTTTTAGCAGTTCTCTGTCTGAAATTATTCAGCTTTGATTTAGTAGCTATTGTATGTTGGGTTTTGGATTTAGTCTCCCAGAGCAGTGACCAGAGTTACAGCTCCTTGTTTCAAAAGTCCAGACCTTTGTTTATATGTTGTTTTATTGCAGAATGGATGGGATGCTGTCCAGAAAATATCGGACTAAAGTACATTTAGTTATCAAATATTATTTTATTTGACCATGTGTCAAACCATACTATCAATAATACCATTCTACTGGCAGTATTATTTAAGGTATGTTTTTCCTACAACTTACTGGGATATTTTTTTTTAAAAAACAACACACTGTATTACCTTTTACATCTATGTGAAATAGTTTCCTCACTTCAGTGTCTGTTGTGTTCTTTGGAATATGTACTTAAGTAAAGGAAGCTATACAGTATAGCTTAGAAAAACAAGCCAGGAAATAGTGATGCAAATAAATCAGTTAAACAGGCACTGCTTTTTGAAAGTCCTAATAAAATGTGAGCTAGTGTAATTTCCTAGCTGACTGTATCCAGAAAAGAATTGCATGATTTTCCCTAAGGTGGGCTGAGTGGGCCAAAGATCCTTAAAATATAAAACAGAAGATTCAAGGAAAAGAAAGTAACTCATGATTGTAATGAGACACTGACTTCCTTGTGTACCAGTGGAAAAGACCAGTCAGCAATAAGGGGAGGTTGTGTGCAGCAGATAGTTCAGAGATAGGTAACCATGCTAGACTTTCCTCCTTTATTCGCTGAAAAGGTAGGAGTCATTTTGGTGTGGTTTGTTTTCTGTTCTGGAGTTGTTTAAACACAATTTTTTTGTTTTATGTACAGTACTCTAAGTACTGTGACATAAATCACATGTAAGTTGTGACAAACTTCTGAATTAGTCCCAGATGACAGCTGCTGTAATCTGAGTAGCAAGGGAGAATAATCAGACTGGGGATTTTCCCTCTCCAATTCTACTTCTCCTCTAAGAGTTAAAGGCCTGAGGAGTTCCTCCCTTTGGGATATGCCTTACAGGAGCCTGAGAAAAGACATTGATACATATAGTCAGGTGGCCATGGTTGAGACGTCTCTTGGTAGAAATTTGTTCATGTTTGTGCATGGCTTATCCTAAATTGATTCCAGTTTTCCCATTTTTAGATTTGCTGAACTGCTGCTTAAAACTGGTTCTGCAAAAATTAATTGTGGGAATTCAAGTTCATGTGTCATCAAACTTAACTGTGTTACATCTGAATTGTCGTTCATTTATTTTACAGCAGCACTCCCTCCTAATTCCCCACCAATAAAGGTTACATATATTCAGTGAAGATCTAAAAGATGCTTCATGCATTTTAGATAAAGTATTAAATAAAATGTTAAAAATCCTGTCATTTTGTCTACCATACTTTAATTCTACATTTCTCCAATCAAAATAAATTACTCACATTCTTCTCATGACTGATACAATTTTTATCTTTCGTACTTTCTCAGATAATCTTTTTCTACTGGTTTTGTAATCCTTATGCATTCACCATCTCCTTTCACATAGATTAGATTCTTAATGTGGTGTTATTCCTTCTTGAGATCTAAAATCCTCTGGGACAAACCTGAATATTGAGTCTTTCTCCCTAGAGTGCCCTGAACAATTCCTGGGACTGAAATAGAAGATTTTTCATTTTCTTTTTCCCAGCAGCAGTTCCATGTGATTCCTGGCTAGACAAGGACTGAAGTAAAACCTGGTGCCAACTTAATTTTTCTCTGCTGAATCTTCTGGCATGTAGCTCTTTTTTAGGGATATCAGAAAGTTGGCATAGCAACTACACATCAGCTTGGAGCTCTTCCTCTGTGAGGCTAGAACAGTGCTGAGGGCCTGTCATAAAGAGATTGAGCCATTCTTCAAAGTATTTGCCCAGCTGTCTGTAAAGGAATATGACTAAACCTTTTTCTATGACCATTCTTTTTCCTCCCCCAGCGTTACTTATGTGAGTTCTGCAGAGGGTGGTTATATTACAACCATTGGACGGTTGAGCAAGGGATTTGATTATTTTATTTTTAAAGTGCAATACGTTTGTAAAATCTTTCTACAACAAAAATAAAAATATTTAAATAATTTATATGAATGGTAGTAAATCTAGTAACAGAAAGTGAGAGGTCATACAAAAAAAAAATCTCATTACAGCTATAGACAACTGTTAGTTGGAATGCCTTTTTATTTTTTAAGTCTAGAGGGATTCTTATAATTAAGTTTATTACTTTGAACAGGTCATCATAATGGAACTTTGGTTTAGAAATTTCTGTACAAGAAAGACTGATTAAATTTAGAGACAGTGGTATTTTCCTGGCCCCAGACACTCTTAGATAGTGGTCCTGACAGTATATCTATCATGTTTTAAGGTACTGTCTGTAAATGCTGGTTTCAGTATGTTAAGCAACTTACTTTTCCAAAGTATTCTAGCATAAACATCCTACAGCACAATTCTAAATACTGAACAATTACAACTAACACAGTGAAATATCTTAGAGAGTTAAATGCCCCCTCCTTTCCTCCTAAGTAGCTGAAGGAAAGATAGGTTTTACAGAATGTCAGAGTTTAAAGTTGTATAAGTAACACAGTAGTTCTTTCAGAACAGACTCTCCATAAACTGAACAGACCCCACAGCGAAATAAACAGTGTCCCATTATACAAGATACCTACAGTGAGCTCTCATTATGCCAGCCCAGAAGAAGGTTTACTTTGGATTTGGCAAAGAAATAATCCAAGTATATGTTTGGCATTTAGTATATTGGGGAACTGTCTTATTCTCCTTGCCCCCACTACTCTTATTGAATTCCTAGTATTCTGCACGGTTTTTTTTCCAAAAAAGATTCTGCTAGCTCTGCAAGTTCAAGATAACATTAATAAAATGTAAGCCAGCACGTTAGTGTATATTAAACTTAAACAGTTTTGTGTTTTAACAGAACACCATAGGTGTTCTATAGTATTGTACCAAAAGCCTTGCTGCAAGTGTATTGTGTTTTTTGTTTCATCAAAATAGTAGAATTTTGAGGGGAAATATAAAATCACCAGTCATGCTTTATTGGCAGCCACTCTTTACTGGGGAAAGAGGAGGCCAAACTTGTTCTTGAAAGTCCAGTTTTGGTCAGTATCAGTTTACTGATAGGAAATGTACGTCTGCAGAGAAATTCTTTTCCAGCTGGGAATATATTGTTGTGGTGTGGAAAAATCCTCATTTGCTACAGGATTTTGGGCTATTTTTTTTGTTGTTTGGTAGTTGTGGTTTTTTCCTTTTGATCATACTATATCTAATAAGTGGCACTGAAGTGCTTTTAAAATAACTCCTCTGGATCAATGCACTTGTTGGGCTAGAAGTTAAATTTGCTTCAAGAAGCTCAAGAGTCTCCAGTTCTCCCTCCTAATTAGAGTAGACAATATCCATACTGTTGATATCAGTAGAATTAGCAAATAGCCAAATGATCAGTCACCAGCATAGCTGGTGGTACCATGAATTAAACTTTCTGCCTAAAAACTGCTGCCTGCTGCTGTTGCACTTGCTTTCACAAGTATGTAGAAGTCCACGAATCTTTTGGCATCCCATAGATTGCTGCCTAGGCACTGGCCTGCAATACTGCTCCCTTGGCATATCCTCTCAAAGGAACTTCTGCCTTTAAATGTTTGGGTTGAGATACAGCAGCCCTCACCATGAAGCACTCCTCAATCAAAACCTCACATAAGTCTTTGCCATGCTTCTGGAATACAAATGTTGTGTGGTGTTTAGCTTTGTCAAAGAAAGGCCTTCTTGTGGCCTAACTAAAGCTGTAAAAGGGACAGTATCAAAGGTTGTTAGGACCTGTGTGTCATCAGTTAGCAGGTGTTACCTGTCCACTCAATCCACATTCTTTTAGTCTGTTACAATTTTAAAGCCTAGTTACAAATTCCAGTAGGATCTTAAAAGGTAATACAAACAAGTGAAAGCAAAATGCTGTTCATAAGAATTCATATAGGACAACAAAATAAAAATTGTGATTTTACATAGTATGGTCTTTTTAAACCACGGAAAATGCATACTTACAGAGTTGTTGTACCTAATGAAAACCTATACAGATAAATAGATTTTCAACACTTTTAAGAAAGTCTCTATATCTACTGCTTCATTGACTTTTAAGAAACTTTTCTGATTTTAAAGATACTTCCAGTTTTGTTTTTATTTAATTTCCACTTTTAATATAATTTAACAAATCATCTTTTAGAGAAGAAAAGGAACTGGAAAATACTTCAGAATCTTCTGGATATCTGTGGATTGGCATTTCTGTCCTACAGCAGAAATGTGGACATTTTATTGCGTGTTTTAACTGAGTTTAAAGTGAAAAGCATGATGTTTTTTATAGAATTGCATAGGGAGAGGAATAAAGTTTCAACCAAAATTCAAGATGAAAGAGCAAAAGTTTTACTTTAGCGAATGATAAATTATTTTTAACTGTTCTTGTCCAGGTAATTAAAAAAAAAAAGCAAAACAACAGCAAAAAAAAACCATCCCAGCATTCACTGTAAACTAGATAGGAAAGATGTAGTGATAACTGTGAAGTAATTTAGAGTAAGAAGTCATATCCGTCTTAGGGGAGGCATCAAAACATGCAGTCTTACATAACATTTCACAGATTTTACAAAAGTGAATAATCTTGGTTGAATGAAAGGTAGCATTTTAATATTCAGGCTTACTGCAGTATAAACAAATTTGTCTCGACAGTACTTTCTTTCTGGAAATTAAGTCTTACGATACCATATTCCTTTGCAGTTTATGTTCAGCTCAGCTGAATAGCTAATATATGGAAAGCTTGACGTTTCCCAAAAATACTGGTAAGAAACCCAAAAAGAGGTATACAGTGCAAACTCTCTCAAAGGTTTCCTGTAGAAGTTGAGCATGTAAGACTCGATGAAAATTGAAGTTAAAACTAATTTGAATAAATCTGTTCATCCATTTCTATCCATACATATCACAAAAAAATTACATGAAAAGAAGCTTATAAAGTCAAGTACAAGAAGTCAGTTTATAATCTCCTATGATTCTCTTTAATTTCTACTCTCTCATCTTCATACAAAATCTCATCCAGTTGCCCTGTCATCAACTTGAGCAATCATTGGGAATGCAGGCAAGACATACTCCTTGCTTTCAGTTCTCTTGCTTTGTATCTGTGATTTCAGAACACAATTTCTAGGAAAGTCTTGCCAAGCCAGTAACAGTCCAGAAATCTACCACAGACCATCCTACATGTATGATATACAGATTTCTGACCTACTGGAAATTCTGATATCATACTGAGCATGTGCAAAGCTGAATTTTTGGTCGGAAGGGGGGTTGTTTGTTTATTTTAAGTAAAAGAGCTCATGATCTAGCCGAATATAAGCACAGTTTAGTGTAGAGAAAAAAAATACTTATTTGTGGCACTAGCAAGATCCTCTGCCAAATAAATTAATTCTCTACAGAAGTGTTCACATGCTAGAACTTCCTGAAGATTTTAAAAACACATGCCCCTTTCATTAACTTCAGTTAATTGTAAAAACGCCTAAAACTTTTTTGTATAAAACTTTTTTAAAGAGACAACAACAATATTCTGATCAGATATTTGCCATGGATTATTGCAGCACAAAATGAAATTTTGCAAAGCTGTAAGTAGCTGACTGCAGATTCTTATAGCAGTGTGCTGTGGACATCTTTAATAAAAGATGATGCTATACTTCGAAGAGCATATTACTACGTACCAACAAACTGTCCGAACACTTACTCCTGTAAACATGGAAAATGCACTGGTGGGCTTCACACCAACACTTTTGGCATAGTTGAGGGTTCTGCTGGTTCAGTGTCTCTTTGGATGGCATACAGAGAAAGGACCTCCTGATGCAAGAGATTTTGGTCTCTAAACAAAGTACCACGCAGTGGTGAAAGAGCTCTTAAAAAGCATTTTGATGCAGTATTCAGTGTTGGAGTGGTTCAAGTTCCGCTAAGGAGAAGCTCCAGTCAACAGCTTTTCTGTGTGTTTTAGAACAATTGCATTCCTTTTTCTAAGCCAAAAAATAGCCATTATCATTATATAAATGTAAATCTTTCTCGAGAAGTCTGGTTCTCTTCATTCATTTCCTGTAGCATGTTAGCTGCAGCTTTTTTCAGATGGTTTTCTCTTAAGCTCACAGAAAATGTAAACAGAGCATAAAAATCTTGTCCACAAATCTTCACAGTAAGTCATTCTGAACTCCCACTAGAAGTGCATTACCCGTAAGATCAGTTATTGCAAGTTACTATTGAAGTCTTTTTCCTTTTTTTTTTTAATATGTTGTAATGTCTGAGAAGAAGAAACCTGGTTTCTGAGGAATTAAATTAAGTCTGTAACATGTTGTGCTTTGAGAATCCCAGACTCCATGATGCATGTCTTTTTGTTATACATTAGAGTGGGCTTTGGTTGCTCAAAAGTTCTGTTCTTCTGATCATTCAATAAGCACGACTCCTACTTTTTTTTAGAGTCCTATTTACATTTGGTTGACAAAAAACTGTGATACTTGAAAAACAAAATATATATGATACTGACAGCATCATGAAAAGCTTTTATGCACAGTTACGTTTAAATATTTAATGTAATGCTGAAAGTTCAGGCATGTAGTGCACAATGCAGAGTTCTTTTTCATATTACCTGTCTGCTTTTCTTATCATGGTGAAAATGCTGAGGTAACAATGTCTTGTCTCTATTGTTCTTGTGATTCCATGCAAACATATTTTAATTGTCAGCTAAACTGTGCAGATCAGTTTTAAACTGAGAAATAACTCTTCTTTGTCTGTGTCTTTGTGGCTGTCTATAGGTACCTATGCACCTGCCTGTGTGCATTCCTTATCTTTCCATGAAAGTTCTAGAAGAAACTTGCACCAAGTGGTCCTTGATTGTGCTATCTTGGTTTCAATGTGGTCATGTGTTTCTTTCAAGAATATCTAAAATATCTAGAAAAAAAGAAATGTATGGAGGGACTTTTGGCAAGAGCAAGTTGGGATGGAACAAGGGAGAATACTTTTAAACTGGAAGAGGGTAGATTTAGACTAGATATTAGGAGGAATTCTTTACGGTGAGAGTGGTGAGACACTGGCACAAGTTGCCCAGGGAAGTTGTGGATGCCCCCTCCCTGGAAGTGTTCAAGGCCAGGTTGGACGGGGCTTTGAGCAACCTGGTCTGGTGGGAAGTGTTCCTGCCCATGGCAAGAGGGTTGGACTGGATGAGCTTTAAGGTCCCTTTCAACCTAAACCATTCTATGATTTTATGATTCTATATTGGACGATACTTTAATACAAAAGAAATAATATATCTAGCTAATCAACTGAAAAGAGCAAATGTAGCACTGATTTTTGAAAAGAGTTTTCAGGGGGCTTCAGGGGACTCTTGGCTGATATCTGAAAAATTAGTAGATAATGTGGAAATCACAGTATAATCTAGAATAAAGAAATTAGAATAAGATGATCATTAACATAATGTGACATTTAGGGAAAACAAAATAAATGTTGTAGATAGAGGTAGCACCTCACAAATCTATTCAAACAATTTGAAAGAATCAACAAGAACCATGTGTAGTTAATACAGTCCACTGGATTTCCAAAGGTTTTCAACACAGTCCGTTATTAAAGACTTATAAAGAAACTAAGTAGCTAAGGGACAAAGGATTGACAAAATATATCTTCTTGCCCAATTAAAAGTAAGTGTCTAAAAGAAAGTAACCAAAAAAAGAAGTAAACTGTCACTTCTCAGAAGAGCAGGAGATAACCAGTTGAACTCCACACAGAACTATGCTGAGTCTGGCACTGTTTGTCATATGTGCCTCTTTTTCTAGATCACTTATGTTGATCCCACCTTCAAACAAACAAACAAAAAAAGGCGTTCAGATTTTGGGTGTTTAGGTAGAACAGATCTGTAAAGAATTATTTCTAGCAGTTAAGTCAATATATGTTCACATACTTAGAAAATTTGTTGAAGTTACGTATTAAAGTATGTTATTATCAATATGTGTATCTATAAATCCAGAATATGCTATTATATTAAGTCTGAAAAATACAATTACGTGTTATTGAATATGCTTAATGTTATTACTAAATGTTTTAGCACTTACGTTACAATGCCAGTATTCTTAATTTTTATTACAAGGCTGAATACTAGTACAGAAATTCAGTTTTACTTTACTGATAAAATGCTGAGGTTTTTTGACTGTTTTCATAATTCCTTTAGTAATAGTAAAGGATTTTGTAGTTTATGAACTCATCATTTCCCAGCAGCACGTTGAAACAGCTGTTGTCAGTACTCTAAACCTGATAAATGGTTGTGCGCCGGAAACTAGTACCTTCATACTCAGATGATAAAACTACTCAGGCCCATCAGCTTCACATTTCTATTCCACTGCTCCTGCAGAGCCTTCTATTTTTGTCAACACAAAACTGCCATTACGGTGATGTGGGGCTGGTCAGCATGAGCACTGGCAGAAGTGCAGGTGGGACGGCTTACAGTGCAGTTTTCTGAGGGCAGCACTTCCAGCCTGTGAGAAAGACGCTGCCGTGGCTCAGTCTAGTTGCCACTGTTGATTTACTGTGTGCAGTGGAATCGTTTGAGTGAGTGGGTTCACTGCGAGAGGAGAAGGAAGACTTGAATTGTGCAAGCACAAATTGGCAGATACCAAAATGAGAAAATGGCGTGGGGAATGCATATGGTCTACTCGCTGAAAGATTGCCGCTGGTGTCAATACTATGTGTAGTATTTAGAGAGAGAAAACTTGTGCTTTGAAACCTGTTGGACCAGACCAGACAGACAGAGGCCTGGAACTGTCATTGAAAGTCAGACAAGTAGCAACTTCCAGATCTCTGGGACATCATCCTTTCTGCAAGGGTAGAGGCCAAAGCTTTCATATGCATTTATCAAAGTTTTTAGATAGCTTTCTTGAGAGAAATGTGAGTTACTCATTCAGCAGAGACATAATCTCATTTGTAGAAGGCAAATATGGCACAACAATGAAAAGTATACATAGAACAGCACCTCAAAGGTCGAAGGATATATCCTTCTACCTTGAACATATCTGTTATGCTGTTATTCATTCCATTCAGAAGAACTGATGTCAAATGACAGGGCCTGGACAGTAAATTGTTTGCAGAATCAGCAGTGAGTTATTTGTCAGCAGCCTGAACACCTGCTGGAGATGATGGAGTTATTCTGAAATAAACCAGTGCTGCTGCAGCCTTTAGCAGTGGAGAGCATGAGCTCCATGAGATATCCCATTTTGTTTTAAATTACTATTTGACAGCCATATGTCCTTAGGACTTCTGTTCATTTATCAATGTTTTAATTACATTCATCTCAAAACAGATAACTCAAAACTAGGAGATTTTTCTGGACATAAATTCTACTAAATTGTTCCTTATTTTGCCATAAGTGGTTTGATTTTGGGTTTTTTTCCGAGGTGGATTTTAGCATGGTAGTTTATGTACATAATGTAAATATAATGTGGTCAATATATTTCCCATTCTATTATTCTTATTAAACTGTTTCCTTAAGTTTTTTCTAGTCTGAGAGTTTCTCACAAGTAATGAGACTTGTTCAGGCCTTTGTTGAGGGCAAGAATGCAATATAAAAATATCAGTCAGTTTTCTGTTGAGCTGAAAATACAACTGGCTTAATATGTTGGGTGCAGCTGAAGGAGTGTTATAGGAAGATAGTTATAAATGCACATTTGTATTTTTTTTTTTTTCATGCACTTGTGCCCAGGAGCAGTCACTGTACATCAGTGACTTAATGCAGTGCTCTCTTTGTTCCAGTCTGCTACTTGTTTTTGGCTTCACACAAACATCCACAGGAGCTTGCAATAATGAAAGAACTTTAAACATTACTTAAGGACTTCTTTTTACAACTTAATACTAATAAACTGCATTGAGAAATACAGGAATGCTTCCAGACTCTGAGACAGAATTAGAAAGTTAGAACTTTAGTTACAACTTCTTTAATTTGTTGCAAAATGCTGTTTCTTGTCATGCTGCTCTAGAGAGGACCATCTCACAAGATTTTTACTAATTTTGAATCATTGCTTCATGAAGAGTATTCCTTTTAAGGAGTCACAGCTCAATCACATCCTGCAGGATTCCTTGGTATTAATTTTAAAAATTACTATGACATAAATGCCTGTGATATTCCACTTCAGAAAGACTAAATCTAAAGGATGTGAACAAAAAATACAGTGACCAGCAGGGCTAATTCTTTTACTTAAGTGTTCTTCCTTGCTTGCTGTTGGTCTTTAATATACACGTACACTTAGATTGTGAGTTCTTTCTCATTAAGAACCTGCTGCACTACTAAATCTAAGTATCAAGCAATGGTAATAACAGTAGGGAGTGTCCTGTTGGTGAATTTACACCAACTTCCAGCAGGTAAGCCACTCTTTATAGTACTACTTTTAGTTTAGAGGTATTTTGAGAGTAAAACTAGTCTCGCCTGGTTTCTTCAGGTAGCATAACAGAATAGTCACTTTTTAGAAAGTAGGTAACACTGTTGAGGGATTCCTTTTTCTCTGCAGAAAGCAGCAGTTAAATCCCCAAAGGACACGCTGTAACCTGTCCTAAAGAACAATGGAAAATATTACAAGAATCTGTGAGCTTTTACACTGGGACTTGGTAACTTCATTTTCCTTTGTGTTGCTGCCAGCGGTTTGCGCGCACCGCCGGGGCAGCTTAGGCTGTGACTCTGCTCGGGAGCCCCGCGGGTTTTCAAGGTAAGGAGGACGACAGGAGATCCCAGAAGCGGTCTGGAGAGGACCCCTCCGCCTTCCGCCCCACGTCGCGGAGGGAGCCCGGCTCC
>NW_010206175.1:0-1166 GCF_000695765.1 Mesitornis unicolor | reverse complement strand
CTGTTTGGCAGCTCCAAATTTAAAACTTATCTTTGTTACATTCACATTTCCTGAACATAAAAACTTGAAATTGCAGCTTTAAAAAAAAAAACAACTTGCTTCCTGGGAGTAATTAATGAATTCATGAATTTAAACTTAAATTTGAAATTGAGAAATTAAGTACTTCCAGGGAGCAACAGAAGGTCTACTGCTGCACCAGACTTATTGTTTTACAATTTTACTGTACATACTGCAGGACACTATACACCCACTATGAGCTGCTGAAGCAGTAGTACAGGAATGCTACCCCTTACCCTACAGGGCACCCCAACAGTACCACCCACACCACGGGCCCTACCAAGAAATGGGACACACCCACAACCACCTGCAGTACAGCAGCATTACACCCCATCCATCAACCATACCCCCCACCAGAAACCCTACCAAAAACCATAGTGCACCACCTTAACAGCTGCAGAAAACCTACAGGACAGAACACAGGAAAAATAGGGGACCCCCAACCACACGCCAGCAGTACCACCACCACTCCCCAGTGCCCCTCAATCCAAATCAAAAAACTACACACCAACCACCCCCCAGGATCAGGAGCTAACACATTAGAATCATTATTGGGGTCACAGTCCAGGGGTGAGGGTAAAGTCAGGGTTAGGGTGCTGAGGGTCAGAAGTTAGAGGTCAGGGTCATTGTCAGGGGTCGGGTTTAGGGTTAGGGGTTAGGGTCACTAATTTTAGGGGTTAGGGTCATGAGGGTTACGGTCAATAGAGACAGGGTTAAAGTTTGCGGTTGGGGTTGCGGTTAGGAATGGGGTTAGGGTTAGGGTGGTTAGGATTAGAACCGTTAGGGTTAGGCTCATTACGGTTAGGGTCAGGGTCAGGGTCGTTAGGGGTTAGAGTTAGGGTCATTAGGGTTAGGGGTTGGGGTTGCGGTTAGGGTCGTTGGGGTTAGGGTCATTAGGGTTGGGGTTAGGGTTAGGGTTTAGGGTTAGGGTTTGGGGATAGTGTCAGGGTTAGGGTCGTCGGGGTTAGGGTTAGGGTCATTAGGGTTAGGGGTTAGAATTAAGGGTTAGGGTTGGGGTTAGGGTTAGAGGGTTAGGGTTAGGGTTAGAGTCATTAGGGTTAGGGTTAGGTTAAGGTTAGGGTGGTTAGGGTTAGGGATAGGGGTTAGGG
>NW_010206174.1:0-1821 GCF_000695765.1 Mesitornis unicolor | reverse complement strand
GCGATTCTGTGATTCTGTGTGTGATTCTGTGCAATGATTAGTGCAATGAACGCTTGTTAAGACTGACTATGGCCAATCCACCTTGTGCAGCTTTCATTATTAGGTAAAGTCTGGTTTTCAATAAAAAGAAACACTTATGAAGCAAGATAAAAGGCATGCATCACCTACACAGATCTGTTTCACAGGTAAATTAAATGTCTCTCCAGTTTTCTTCTTCTTTCACTAAAGTACAGCCCAATTAGTGCTATAGGTGTCCAACAGTTTCTGACCTTTGTTGTGAATAACCTGAAAAGAACATGAAGTTGTGTACTTACTTTCACCTAGCTTAAATCCAGCCCCACAGAAAAGTGGACTTCTTGCCAGATACTTTCCCTGTTGTCTTATCAGAGGTGGTACTACAAGGAGTTTTGGGCTGAGGATGTGGTCTAGGATGATTTTAAGGTAGGTAGTTTCTCAACAGACAGGTCACAAAGAGACAGCAAGCACAATTCAGAACCATCTTGCAATTGCTGATGTGGCTGCATACTTAATCTATCGGTTGCTTTGCATTTGCTAAGAAGATGAAACTAAGAACTACACCTCAGACTGTGACAGCAGCATTATATCAGCATCTAAGGAGTTAGCAAGAAAACTTGTTATTCACAGTAAGTTAAATTTCTAATGAAGGCAACAGGTAGAGTATTTAACAGAAACAATTTGGAAAAAAATATCTGTGAAGGAGATAGGAAAGCTCCTTTTATTTTTTGTTTATAGATTACCTAGACTATCTAAAGCACATCAAGAGTAACCTATGGCAGATGCTTTTCTTTTAGAAAAATACCTAAAAAATCTCAAACTATATTTGAGCTTGCACATGCAATCAACCTTAGGCTATGAATAGAATCTGTCTCAAGGAACTTTCAGCACAATTTCCATCTGTCAAATACAAGCATTAAGGCCGCTTAAATGGTCTGGAATGTCCATTTCCATGGGGAATTTCAGTATTTCTGCAATAGTACAAGAATTTTACATTTTTCACTTCTTTAGGCTGGAAATACTAAAGTAGTTACTGATCAAGGAATGCTTTCTTTTTTGTTAGTTTGTTTGTTTGATTGATTGTTTGGGTTTTTGTTTGATTGATTTTTTTTTCCAGATTTGATTAAAGCAGTTATTTATTACAAATACTAGAATGCTTTAATTTTTTTAACCAAAGCCATTTGTTTCTATAAAATTCTACATTGAATGGTACTTATCCATTATAGTACACACTTACAAGGAGATCTGGAGTTCAGAAGTCTAATGCAACTTTTAAATCCAGATGAATTCCTTCTCCCAAAATACATCTGAATCATACAATTCCTATGAAAAACCAATCAGCTCTTTCTTGCTAGGAAATCTGTGTTGCACAAAGATGAAGATGGGAAAGCATTGAGAAGGTCAGTTTCTGGTATTAGTGCAATTCTGGTCCATTCACAGATTTCTTTTCCCTGCAATGTTTCTGTGGCACAATTTTTCATACATGTTAATGATTTGGTTAGCAACAAATGGACATCAGTTCTTTCCCCTTAAATAAGTGTATGTAATCTTGAATTAATTGTTTTTTCAGATAAAAGTGTACAGTAAAGCAACATACAGTGGTACAGTCACTAAAAGTTAGCGTGTTGGGTTTTTTTCTTTAATGGCTTGCAGTAACTATTGTAGACTATATACTAATACACTACTTCAGTAATGCGAGATCTTTCATAGTCCAAAAACATCACATAGACTTCACAGTGACTATGTGCAAAGAGTAGCATTGCTTACTGAAAATGGCTTTCTGGATGAGATGTTACAGTGAATTAA
>NW_010206173.1:0-1529 GCF_000695765.1 Mesitornis unicolor | reverse complement strand
GCGCTTCCGATCCTCACACAATAAATACCCCGGAATTTAGGGGTCGGTGTAAACACGTGAGTAAATTTTGGGGGGAGGGAAAAACACGTGATTCGTTAACATGATAATGAGTCGTGTTTTCTTAATGAAGCGTAAAGGGCCCAAAGCACTCGATGGTAAAGCCCCAAAAAAAGCCGCTTTTCGCCCCAAAAATGCCTCATCGCATGGAGAATTTAAAATTCCGGCAAAATCAGAAACTGGGGGAAAATGTCAAAATTGGCGAATCTCCGAATTCCGAGTGTTTGGTCCTTTATCCTTGCTGTGATATTTGGGTTTTTTTACAACTCGTATTTTGTCGTTAAATTCGCGAGGCTCGACGGCGTTTGGGATGATTCCGGCGACGAAAGCGGCGCCGCGGAAAGAAGAGCAAAATGCCAAAATTCGAATATTTTTAAACAAAAATCCAAGGTTTTTAGCGAAAATTTAGAAGAGTAATTATAATAATACATGTATTGTTTGAGATAACGAGTTTTTATGTGAAGAAGGTGGGGAAAACACCGGTTTTTAAGCGGTTCCGCGGTAGAGTTAAGTCCTTGTGTGCCAGATGTTGTTATTTCTTAGCTTGGATTTGGGGAAAATCAAACCTAATCCCACGTCGGCATTAAAACTTCACAGTTTAATATGAAGTGTGAGTATAAAATGGAAATTTAGCAAATATTGAGGTGAAAGAGCCCAATTTCGGCATCTACGGCGTGAATTTCTGTGACTGCTCATTCGGGAGAAGTCCTCAAGGCACCGGAACCAAAAATGGGGATTTTAATGAGCGAATAACAGAGATGAATTCATGACAGAGCCTCGTTTCTGCGCAACTCCACCGTCATCATCTGTGGGAGAGGAAAACACAAATCTGGCGTAGACGAGAATCGACGAAACGACCGAAAAATGAGGAGTGAGGTGCCTCGAGCTGCAGCTTTTGAGGACAAACCCCCAAATTTAGGAGTCATTCTGGTCATTTCGCATGGATTTGTGGAAGCAAAGGGCGCAGTTTTTAACTTTTTTTCCTCCTTTGTAGCTAAATTTTCTCCTTCTCCTCTGTTTCGGAGGAGGCAATTGCAGATCCTTCCCTCTCGTAGAGGTGTCGCTGGTGCAGGGTTTTAGTTGGATTGCAGTGGCCTTTGGAAAATCCTCGCGTTTTTCGATTTTTCTTTTAATTTTTTTCAAAAATTTTCAAAGCGCCAGGGTTTTAAAAAGTCAGAATTTCAAAATTTCAAAATACCGAAACCTCCAAAATTTAAAATACCAAAACCTCAACATCTCAGAAATTTAAATATTGAGAATACCAAAACCTCCAATTTTTTTCAAAAATTGAAAATGCCAAAACCTCAAAAATCCAAAATACCAAAACCTCAACATTTCAAAAATTCAAAATACCAAAGCCTGAAAGTTTCAAAAGTGTCAGAATTTTCAAAAACCTCAAATTTCAAACTCCCCAATTGTCAAAATTTCAGGACCACAATATTTTCAAGACCCCCAACTGTCAAAATTTCAAG
>NW_010206172.1:0-12972 GCF_000695765.1 Mesitornis unicolor | reverse complement strand
TCTGGGATTCTGTGATTATTCGCATCTATAAAGAAACTATTAAAGAGTTTAACTAAAGTCACTATTAAAAGGTGGCATATTGACAATTATCACCTGAACTGGGCACTGTGCCTTGCTCAGGAGGCCACCGGGAAGGATTCTCCATCTTGCTGCTGCAGAACACGAGCTCTCACAGCACTCACAGCTTCACTCGCCGTGTCGCACTGCGTTGCCATCTACCAGCAATATGTGGGCTAGCCACGCTGTTCAGGTCTTGCTGGCACAGAATCATAGAAACAGTTCTCTACCCAGGGAAGCTGCATGTCTGCAAAGACTGAAGTACAAAAGAGTTCATAAGACACTTTGTTTTAGTTTTTGACCCACATTGGCATGCAGTTTGCTGTAGTCAATGTTTTCAGTGGTTTAAGATTAGCCAGATGCAGAAGCTGGGGGGAGGGAAAGCCAGGCTCTTTCTGGGTAGCTGATTCCAAGCTGGCCAACAGAATTGTTCTGTAACATAGACACCATGCTCACCATAATTGGGGAGTTTACTGGGGATGCTCTTTTTCTTCAATGGTTGTAATCTCTGAAGCGTTTCACCCATTATTCTGCTCCCAAGGCGTTCTCCTCCACTTTCTGCAACCTCTGTATTGGCTGAGTATAACTCTGTGTACTTAATGTTATCATTGCTATCAATACTAGATTTTATTATTATGACATTAAATCTGTTTTTATTTCAACCCATGGGTCTCCTTTTCTTTTCCAGATTCCCCTGCTCACGTGGGGAGGCGTCATCAGGCGATGGAACATCTGTCTAAACCACGACACACAGCCTGCCCCTGCTTACTGCATGTTCTGTATGGCACAAATATTAAGCTTTTGCTATTCAGGCACGACACTGCAGCCTACGGAGCTGCTATCATATTTTGTGCCTTATTTCCCTTTTATAAATCTGTGCTTTCTTTAGGGCTATACTGGAAACAACCCACCTTGTTACCATCATCTCATTTGTTTTTGCAGTAAGAAACCCATCAATTCTCTACCTTCCAGCAAGTTTCTGATGCGTGTGTTGCAAACAGTAATTTCAGATGTCCAAAGCATACAGATTTCAGTATGCTGCTACAGTTTCTAACACTTCAAGCATCAGTATAAAAATCTGCATATTTCGTCTTGGTCTGGTTGCTCGGATGGTCTAATCAGACTAAAACCTTACTTCCCAAGACACTTTATTGTTTTCTACCTGAAGTTAATCAAATTCTACCCTATTCCTGTATAAGAAAGCTGAGTTTCAATCATTTCCTCCACAGAAGATGAATTCCCTCAAACTGCTCATTTGTCAAAACCATTCATTCCTCAAGTTCCCAACATCCTTCTAACTTTAAATACCATTCTGGCTTAAATGAAATCCATCTTAAACAATCACTATTAAAAGGAGGCATGAAACTGCATGAAAACCTGGAGGCGCTGCTAAGCACATCACCTCCTGGTTATTTACCTTGTTTCACTTACCAGAACAAACCTTTAGTCTTTACATCATGCCAACTCACCATGCTGGCCAATGAACATACATAGCAATTGTACATGACTGAGAAAGCAAAAAAGGCAGTTTTACTCTACTCTCAAGTAGCTCAAAGTATCTAAACCACATGACTACCAGCCCACTCATTTTTATCACCTCTTTTTCAGACATTTTTCACTACAGCAATGCCAGAGAAATGCAGAGCCTGGAGCCGTTTCTGCTATTTCAGGCCCCTATTACTACGGTAGGACTTGGATCAAGGAACTCAGACAAGGCGTACAAAGGATTATTACACACAGCTTTCCCTTTCTTTTCTAATTCCACTGACTTTTACTATGCCACAATGTCCAAGCCTTACCACTGGTTCTACTTTGACAACGTGGGTCTTCCCCCAGCAGCCTCCTCACTAATCTTTTGAGAGCAGTTTTGAAGATCATGCAGGTAGTGGCTCATCCAGCGCACTCTGCACCCAATGATAATAATGCACTTCTCAATTTGCTAGAAAAATATTTACCAGACAAATCTTGGACAATACATCACAGCTTCAAAGAACATAATTCCTAGTTCTGGCTCTGCCGGTAACGATGGGTAGGTCACACAAGGCCAGCACTCTGAGACTTGAACCTAAATCCTCCGTGCCGCAACCAGCCCACTCCATTTTCTCTAACAACGGGGGGTTAGCAAAGAAGCCTGTAAATCAAAAACTAATCATGAAACGGAGCCAGCTTTTAGAACAACATTAAACGGCAGGCATTCTTCCACACTGCATGAGGACTGAGCTCCAGATGCCCTTTCCCCTTGCAGTCCTCAAACACTGCTGGCTAAGTGCTAGCACTTACAGAAGGAATTTGGTCACTGCCCTAAGCGGTACTGACAGCAACTCCAGAGCTATTATTCTCACAACCAAAACTTCAAACGTTATTTAACTACTTCTACAGAGAACATTCTCAATCTTCTCTGCTTTTAACACTCCCATGCTCTTACCAAGAAAAAAATACTTCATACTGCATCCAATTAAGATGCAATCAATTTCAACTGGATGTGTTCTGAGTAGGCATAAATATTTCTCATAAAGGAATTTAGTAAATTTGATTGATATAGATTAATACAGAGAAAGTGAATTATATTATGAACAGCTGAAAATTAACTTTGTCCTTGCAAGCTCAAGATAATACCAAAGGTCTTTTGGCCTTCAAGTACATACAAATCAAAGAGGAAGAGGAGTTTTTCAAATAGGGCGAAAAAAGATCCACGTAGCGTGGCAGGAATTTAAATTCTGGTGTGCCAACAGCTTGCTAAGTTTCTATACTAATTATGTGTCAACTTCACATTTCAAAATACAGCTCCTGATTTAACTTGGAAAATGCCCTATTCTGTAGTCATGCCTTTATTTCACATTTCAGTCCACGTCCTCCTCCTCCTGGCTTGTTTACCTTATTATTATTGTTATTATTGTTGCTGTTAATATTATTATTATTATATTTTAACATCAGTTGTGCTAGACACATTTTCCTTTACCAGCGCTGGTAACACCCGAACTCTTATGAGCTTCTCCTCCTTTCTATTTTGGCTATTCAATTGTTGCTCATTCGGACGGTGAGCGAAACCACAACCACGAGTGTGTTAACCCAAATCAGGAGTCGATAGGTGAGAGGAAGCAAGGCCTCACCATAGGGGAACGTGGCAATCAGATGTGTTTTCATCCTGCTGACTGGACAGCCTTAACCACACCTTCCACCGATTCCTCTTACTTGGATTCATTCAGGCAGCAACACAATCTGGATATCTGTACCAGAGCAGGCTACCCCAGGCTGCTTCTGCATTTAGTGGAGACCTCATTCATATGGACAGCAGTGTTCACAGAACACTACATCTATTTATTTACCTTTCCCATACCATCAGCGTGTCATCTTCTCTCTCTGCTTTAAGAATCTGAAGATTTTTAATATACTTTGCTATTGATTTTTTTCCCCACACTTCTAACAATTTCCATTAATCACTTCTAATTCAGCTGTATCTTTCACTGACAAGGGATGATCAGAAAGAGGACAGAGCTGTCATACTTGGTTAGCTACCTTTGTATCGTCCTTTTGGTGTCAGACTTGCATTCTCACCTCATGTGAGAGGACAACAGAACGCTTTAAACTGTTTGTCAAACTGCTGCTAAGGTTCTCCTATCTTAGTCATGATACTGTTCACAAAAAAAAAAGTGTTACAAGGGCATATTTACCTTAAAAAAATGAAGATGCTGCTGAGCCCCTCAGCTACTCCTTCCTTTTGAGATTAAAATGGTTGCAGACTCAAAACATACTTAGGGCAAATACCATACAGACTCATCCCCTGCCCATTGTCCTCCAGCATCTGCCTGCACCCACTGCTGGAGACAGGACGTTGTCTACAGTGGTAGGAACCAAGAGAAGAACAAGGACGCCAGCAACGTTCTACTACTGCGGTGCGGGTCCATAGTCCTGTGGTCCGTAACTCACAAAATGAACAAATTTGAGTCCTTGAAGAGGACTTGGAGAAAAAACCACATCAGACACCAAATCGGAGAGCATGTGGCATCGTAAGAAATGCTTTAAAACTCCTAATATCAATTTCATCAAGCAGAAATGGAGGAACAACCTGATGAGGCTTGCACTGCCTGAAGGCACCAGGCCAGGAACAGCTTTCACTGTGGAGAACAATCCAGTGAGACTCCATTCTCACCATGGGAACATGAGGCTCTTTTTCTACAACTGGAATATTTAACTTTTCAAGAAGTTTATCAACAATGTGAATGGATTTTTTTCCATCAACAGAAATGTTGTTAAAGGCTGTATGGAAAAATAAAACCTGTGCTGTGTGAGGATATTCACATACCCTTAGAGACAAGAATGTCACAGCAACTTTATAATCTATTCAGCCTGCTATGGCACTTTTCGATTTTCCAGTTCTCAGTCTCATCCTTGCACTTATCTAACAGCAAGGTTTATAGCCTGACTTGAGCTGGAAGAGCACTCTCCTTCACTAATACCCTGAGATGTCTTTGATGGGATGAAGCAGGAAAGGGCAAGAGGCTTATCTTGACTCAGAGCTTCTTCTTTCTTCTACGTTTCTGTGGGTTTAACCTAACAGATAGCAGTCACATTAAAAAATTGGACCGACATCTAGAACTCATAAAATACCCAGAGCTATTCCACAGTTGTCACATTGCTCATCCTGTTTAAATGCTTATTAGAGCTAATAGAAATGGTACAGGAAATTTCAGGGCTATGACCAGCTGCCGGATAAAAAGGACGGTGCAAATGAGTACTGAAGTGCGAGTAAGCATGTGTTTTCAGTGTATTTTAATGTTTAACAGTCCAGCACATACAAGATATGAGATACGTAACAAGGCAGAAGACAAAAGAAGAACCAGTAGTCAAAAGGAAGATATGAAATAACAGGCTGGACCGCTCTGATTTCTGCTTAAATTGGCTAAATGAAGAGTATTTTTTACCAGGGAATAAACAGTTCCTTTGAACACCATTTGCAGGCCATAAAAACAGCACTCACTTTATCTTTTCTTGGACAAATGGATAATTATTCCATAATAAACTAAAAAAACGTAGCCCTTGGTGATATGAAATTAAGGCATAAACTGTGTTTGACCCAGAATGAGCAGGTTCCCAACTCCTGATTTACACATTTTTCCACAATTCCAGGAACCAAACTCTTCCCTGCTCAGACCAAGCCATGAGCTCAAGTGAGGATGAACCCATCAGTTTAATAATGATCTTTTTCAGACTGTTTCACTGTACTGACCTATAACTGGCACACAAACATTACTTTTTAACTGAGATATTGACATCTGACACTTATCAGGCATGTTTTCAGATACACAATGACCCAAGAGAAAACTAAGGTACATCTTGCCATAAATTATAAAGAAATAAGAATAAGGTAAAACATTTTTCAAATTAAGGTCTCTCTCCTTTTTTTCTTTTTTCTTTTTTTTTCCCCCCCCCAACTTTTCCACACCATATTTCAATAGTAAAAAAAAAACCACTATGTCCTTTCAATGTACTGCCAGTTGGGTGAAACTGCCCTTGACAAAAGCAACCACCATTTCCCATCCGTCTACAGAATAAAGAATTAATGAAAGGAAACCTCTTATTCAATTTAAAAATAGAGATGCATCAATACATAGCTGCTTCAGCTATCCATCAAACTGAATTAACAGCTCATGGGTACAAAGTTGTTTTTTCTTCTTCCTCCAATGTCTTCCTTTTAAATACAGTTGATACTAAAAAACAATCTACAACCTCATAACCACTCAATCCCTTGTCTGTTTACAAACAGCTAAAATTTACTAACTTAAGTTGTATTTAACCTTACCAACCTGACAGCACAACTTACCAGATACGGTTTTTGAAGTGTCACCTCCAAACAGGTATCAACTGCACCCAGACATGAGAAGGACTTGAGCCATTTTGGGCAAAAGCCTGGTGCAACCAAAGGAAGTGCCAAGAGCTCGCACAGCCACAAGGGCTGCAAATTGGGCAGGAAGAGGTGCTTTTCATGTGCAGTTCTGTCTGGTTGCCTTGGGGTTCAAGCTGCTCCAGTGCCAGCGCTGCTCCTCTTGACCGTATCAGATTCAGCAGATTAACGTGAGATAATTCCAATTGTACCCAATGTATAAACCACTACAATCCCTAAGTGATACAACAAAACTGTTGCATAAAGATCCTGGATTTCAAGGAAGCACAGTGGTCGTATTGAACAGGGTGTAAAATCAATAGAAGGCATCTTTAATCTTATTACTTCACAGTGAAAGGACTACACTTCATTTAGTTTGAACGACTAATGTAAAACAGAATCAGGTAAAACCCCATGCAACACTATTAACATACAGTTTTATCACCTATTTCCATTCTACCCCTCCATGTTGACTGAGTGAGGCCCAACAAAGCATACATATTTTGAATTAACTATGAAAAATGTGTCCTGACGATACACCTTCCTCACTGACATTCACTTGTGCTCAGGATCCGTTTGTGATCTTGTATTCTAACCACTATCAATTATCATAAAAAGGCTGAAGTTTTCACCTACTGTTTAATAAATAATGCATGAGCGAGCTTTCAACAACAGCAAGAATTTGCCATTTCCAGGTCTTTAACGCTCAATGTATAGCAAGCAGTTGACTGTAGGGACCAGAACAAAGCGTGTTCTCCATTTCGAGAAGCTGGTCAAAGAAAGGTGCTCTTTATGTGCTTTACAGAGCTTGCCTTCATCCTAAAGGCAGCTGAAAACCTACAGTTTATCATGAGACACTGTTAAGAGAAAATCCAACGTAGCAGAAAGCAGTTAGAACTAAAACCATACGGTATTCCAATGGGGAAGAAGAGAAAAAACCCCAGTATCTCAATAAACCGAAAGCTCTGTAAGGATGGCGGCTACTCCACACACCGTTTAAACATGCATTCTTCTTACGGACAAACATACTGCAGTCCACTGGTATCAGGCATTTTTGGGTTTTGTTTTTGTTTTGGGGGGTTTTTTGAGGGTGGGTTTTTTTGTGAGTCTTTTCGTTGTTGGTTGGTTGGTTTTGTTGAGATTTTTTGGAGTGTGTGTGTAAGGTTTTTGTTGCTGTTTGGGGTTTTTTTTTGGGTTTGCTTTGTTTTGCTTTTTTAAATAACCACAGCGGCATCCCTCAGGCCCACCTTCAAGCTACTCTATGAAAGAGGAGGAGCACATCCTTCTCTTTCAGCTCCTGTCAACCACAGATGTTTGAAAGCCAGGGCGCTCTGCGGGAGAGGCAGTGGTAGCAAATGCACATGTTGACAACACATTTTGAAGTTAAAGAGTTTTGCAACCCGGAGATTAATTAAGTGCCTGGGGGTGCATCTTAGAGCCCCTGTTGACTGAGGGACTACACTTCCAAAAGTAATGTTGCTTTGTGGTTCCTCAACAGGAGCATTAATGCTTAATAAAAGCGTGAAACAAACTCCGTACAGTAGCTTTGCGAATTTAACGTGTTCCCACATTACGAGCTGATGATACTGATGTTGCTTGAGCTGTACTTTAAAGGGTTTTAATAACCTGGGGCAGTCATCCCCAGGCACCTTGTGCCAAGTACAGAGGCAGCACTGAAGCAGGCAATCCCTTCCAGCAGTCTGCAGGAGGCACAGAAGTCTGAGGAACCCTGCTAAAACACACAGCCTGTGGCTAACAAGCAAAAAACGCACCCGAGATCTGACAGCTTTTGCTGCACATGCAGGTTTACAGAAAATGTAGATGCCTTTACATTCATGGGTGCTGCACACTCACCTGCCTCACAGAAACACTGCAGCTGTGGTGACACAAAATTCACAGAATCACAGAACCGTCTGTTTGGAAAAGACCTTTTAAGATCACTGAGTCCAACCATAACCTGCCCACCTCTAAATCATGCCTCTAAGCACTTCATCTACCTGCCTTGTAGATGACAACTCCCCCTCTTTAATGCACAGGAATGTCAAATGTTGGGTTTAAAACTGATGAGTATAGCAGTCTGGCACATATTTATTGATTTGAGAAGCAGGAAGAGTCAGACTTGACCTCCCAGCTGGTGGCTCACACTGATGTGCATGGAAGAGGAGGATGAAGAGAGATCGCTCTTCCCTCCTGTCCAGCCCTGGCTTCACCTGGTCTGCGATGGCGATCAGCATGTGCAGGGCACCATGCTCCCCAAGCCTGCCTCTGGGGCTAAACTTGATGCAAACACAGCTGCGGGCAGCAAGGTAGGGTGTTGAACTTAACAACAATTATTGCAAGGTTTTTGTTTTGTCATTGAACTGCATTTAGGCAGCTGGGTGAGGAAGCTGGGCAGTGTTGCACTCTGCCTCCAACAAAGCCTGCCACTGCCAGCTCTCAAACCAGCTGAAAACCCTCTCTCCTATATGGACATAAATCCTCCTGCTAACAGCTCAGGTGAAAAACACACAATTTATTTATGTACCTGGCAGCTCTGACCAACAGCTGGATCTGTTAGGAAAGAGGTTCCAGTTCATGAGAGGTTTGGAGACGGGATTTCAGCCATGCCTGGTGTGGGGGTGAGGACCTGCTTTAAAAGCTGGTGGTGGCTCACTTACTTCAGAAGAAATTTTGGTCCCATACCACAACTGAGATCAAATGCTTGTCTGTTATTGCTCCTATAGACACCAGAGACTCTGCAAGAATCTGAGGCGAGTTCTTTCACTGTCACTAACAAAAAGGAACATGCTCACTAAAGTTGTACCCACTCAAAATAAAAGGCTAACCCCTCCTGCAAAGCAGCCTTAAGACAGCAGCAAAGCAGCCCAAGTTGTACTGGTCTGACTGGGAAGATACCAAGGTTTGCCTAAAAGCTGCTGCAGTCAGATGATTTCCAGCTATCAGGGTTGAAAGTAGAATTTCGTATTAAAAGACTAAAGAAAGAACAGTTCTGACACTTATGAATATATCTTATTAATAAAGCTGCTTGATATCTTAAGTTGCAAAGTAGCAGAAGAGTGAACGGGCATCTGCGGAGTTCCCGCATACATAGGTGCCATAAACTAGATGCTATTTCAACCAATAATTTCAGGATTCTTTCAGAAACCACCAGATGTTTGCATCTCATACTAAGCAGGAGAGCAAACTACATGCGTGTGTGTTTTCACTGCCATAGATGGCATCACCAAGAAAGACTGCCCTCAAACGAGATCTGTAACAAATCTGATCCTTCTCCCTTAAACAGCAGTGGCAGCTGTGGATTCTTGAACCATTTTTTCACTCATCCACAACTGTGCACATAACTTGACTTTTTTAAAATTATACCTTCTCTTCTGGAAAGTCACAGACCAATGTCACATCTGGTATGCAGAGGTATATTCATTTCACTCAGACTGCACTTACTGGCATGCCTATAACTTTTTCTCACAGACTATTGAAATTAGGTCCTGAATAATTTCTGCTCCTTAAAATAGTATGTTGTATTTGTTATTGTTCAGCCAACACACATGCCAACATATTTTTCAATCACATATTACTGCCAAGCTTGTACGATTTATTAAAATCCTCATAATCTCATCTGTGATTTCATGCATCAGCTCTTTCACTGTTATGGGATGAAAATTATCTGCTTCCCTTCCTGGTCTTCCTGCTCTGAGGACAGAGAGCTCACTGTTTTCATTCAATGCAGTCATTTCCATTGCTTCTGTACGTTTTCATCAGCTGTCCTTCCCTTGCCCTCAATTTCAGTAGGGTCCTCTCCTTAATTACAACCCAGACAATGTGTGTATTTAGGTCTGAGGCAGTATCTAAGACCATCTTTAACCTTAACATTCTCCTTAAAGCACAGCCATCCCTCTTAATTTATGCTTTTCTCTTCCTCTTTGCTGAAAAATATTTTTCTTTTTAAAATCTATTTTGATGTCTGAGTCACCTAGGTTTTGACAGTTCTCACTCCCTGATGTCTTTGTCAAAGCTCGCTTTCTTGACTGACCCCTTTCTCTATTTCCTACCTATATCCCAAGTGTTTTTCAAGAATCTCATTTACTTAGCTGGTTAATTTTTAGCATCTTCAGTTAATAAAGTAAAATCTTATTTATTTCCTAAAATAGCATTACTTACACTGGGAAAAAAAATTAAAAAGCAAAGTGATTAAATATTGACCTATGAATTTAAATTCAGTTGAAAAGCTACACTGACATTCAAAATCCTAAACCCTTTTCAAATACCAGCTCTCCTCCACTGTGGTAAAGAACATCCCAACACTGAACTCTGCTTGTCCCATCCCTTTTGATACTGTAGTTTACAATCCAACTCAAATGAAACAAAATGTCCTGAATTTATAATTATTTTTGCCTGGAGGCTGCTGATCCCAGATACCCACAGTGCATATAATTCTGAATCTTGTGTGAATGTCCTGCATTAATACAGCAACATCCCACATACATAGCAAAATATGCACATAGAGAGCTCAGGCGGTTCACTAATTCCCCAAAGCTCTTCTGAGCAGCGTCAAATTAATAAAGAACTGGAATGAAACATTACAGAAAATGGTTTTGAGCTGGGGCTAACAGACAGAGTGCCGTCTTGCCTTTAACCACCATTTGCAACTGCAAGGCTTCCAATCGATCAGAATTGTCTTTAATGAAGAACCATCCTCAACTATGCTGTACATGAGAAAACAGCATTAATGTTCAAAGTGAGTTAAGGATAACTGCACTTGGTAATTCTTTGGATTGCCTAGAAAACTCATAACCTAACAAGGTGGTTGCTACTGAAATTCCTTGACATTTCCAAGGGAGTGCTGGCAGTGCTCTTTTAGTAATTTTTGCTCCCATTTTCTTTTCTAAAGCTGCAATTCCCGTTTAGCTAAGAATAACAGCTATAAATCAGAAGCTGAGAGTTATACAAATCAAACCAGCAGTAGCTAATCCAGTGCAAGATGGTATGTAAAGTCAACTGCATCTTTTTTATTTCAACCTAAGTGTCAAACTGATGCTCAAGCAAAGCATCACAAACCCCACTGTGACCCCCAAGCAAGCACTTCTCTCATCAACAAAATACTTCCCCTCTCTCCTGGGGATGGAGCTGCACACAGTGTCATCATGGAAATCGGTCCCAGAACTGCAACAGTCTTCAGTGAGAATTATTTCAGTGGTAATTACCTTGTCCTTTTCCGTTTTGATTCAGTACGTCAACTCTCACCTACCTCAGGAGTAAAAAACCATTTGTTTTTATCTGCAACAAATGGCAAAAATGAACTATTTCCAGTTGTCCTCTATAATACAGAGCATAACATTCTGTGGACATCCAAAGATTAACAGCCACAAGGTGCACAATATTCAAAGCAACTGCACAGAACATCCAGAAGTTCCCCTGGGACATTCCCCGTTATTTAACATACCAGAACCTTGGCTCTCTAACTAGGATCTCGATCCAGAGATATTCAAGACAGCTTAGATAAAAAAACAGGAGCTACTGTATTCAGAGATATTTACAGAAACTAAAGTTTAATATATCTTAACAATAAGGTAATTTCAATCTTTACTTGGGAACAATGAGGGGGAAAAATTGAATATGACTTCCTTATAGCTTAGTAATTAAGGAAAGTAAACAGCAATCAGACAATGAGTACACCACCTCATTATTTTTGTCGTCCTTAATGATCAACATAGGAGACTGTAGAACATCATGCCCCCAAAAGATGCAAACAATTCAAATAAATTTGCATTACCAACAAACCATCATGCTTGCTAATAAGGCAGTTTTTAATGTATGCCCAGGATCATAGAATAAGTAAGTTTTGAAGGCATCTCTAGAGACCACCTAGTACAAGTCAAAACAGGGCCAACTTCAGAAAGCAGGAGAAACCTTAATTTCTGTGTCAGCAATTCATAGCTGTTTCCAGTGTTTGCTTTAGCTTTCAGTCTAACAGGAGTAAATTATCCATAGGTTAACAGGGGTGGGAGAGAAGGTGAGAGGGCGGGGAGGAAAAAATCTGGTCCAGAAAGCTAATTTCTAGCAGCCCGTACACAAGCTTCACACCACATCAAGAGCTCATATTAACAAGAAATGTTAGTCTCTTAAAACACTGTAGCCACTGAATTCCCTAGGAAAAGATGATCAAGGGAGTGGAGCATCTCCCTTATGAGGAGTGGCTGAGGGAGCTGGGTCTCTTTAGTTTGGAGCAGAGGAGACTGAGGGGAGACCTCATTCATGTTTATAAATATTTAAAGGGTGAGTGTCATGAGGATGGAGCCAGGCTCTTCTCGGTGACAAACAATGATAGGACAAGGGGTAACGGACACAAACTGGAACACAGGAGGTTCCACTTCAATTTGAGGACAAACTTCTTCTCAGTGAGGGTGACAGAGCACTGGCCCAGGCTGCCCAGAGAGGTTGTGGAGTCTCCTTCTCTGCAGACATTCAAAACCCGCCTGGACGCCTTCCTGTGTAACCTCATCTGGGTGTTCCTGCTCCGGCAGGGGGATTGGACTGGATGAGCTTTGGAGGTCCCTTCCAATCCCTAACGTTCTGGGATTCTATGAAAAGGAATAAAGCCCTTTTTGGCTGTTCCCTCTCTCATGAATGAACCTTTCTATACAGTCTTTATACGGTAAAGAAAATTATATCAATTACACACTGACATCATCATACACCCACAAATGTTTTGGCTCCATCAATCAAGACTTTTCTCAGAAAACCTACAGAGCTGGTGAACAGACTTGGTTTATGCCACCTAGAGACTTGTTACCGGTACTCCTCATAACCTAAGAGCAACTTTAAATATAGACTAACCACTGCCTGCCTGGCTTATGTGCCTGACCTTCTTGAAAAGCTAACAAAGTCGGGTATCACCAATCTGCAAGGTGTGCCCAGTGTGAGTTCAACAGCACATCTTTCGTGCTTTCAGAGTCATGACTGTTTCACTAAGAAATGAAAGGGAGTTATGGCATAAATGTGGTATTGCACTAAGCTGCACTGAAGAGCAAATCCAT
>NW_010206171.1:10944-11282 GCF_000695765.1 Mesitornis unicolor | reverse complement strand
GCATTAATCACACAGCGAGCTCGAATGGCAAACCGCAACTGTCCAGGAATCCTAGAGGTATTTATGGACTGGCCTGAAGGCAAAGACTTTGGTATGCCACCAGAAAAGGTAGTAACACACGCTGAAGAAGCACCACCATATAATCAGCTGCGATGAAAATGAAAAAATGAAATGAAAAGCGATATGCTCTGTTCACTGATGGATCTTGCCGTCTTGTAGGAAATCAACAAAAGTGGAAAGCTGCTGTATGGAGTCCTACATGACGAGCCACAGAAGCGGCTGAGGGGGGAGGTGAATCGAGTCAATTCGCAGAGGTAAAAGCCAACCAGCTGGCTTTA
>NW_010206171.1:7273-10836 GCF_000695765.1 Mesitornis unicolor | reverse complement strand
CATGGATGCTACTGCACAGGTTATCCAGGACTGTGAAACATGCGCCGCAATTAAGCAAGCTAAACGGTTAAAACCTTTGTGGTATGGGGGACGATGGTCAAAATATAAATATGGGGAGGCCTGGCAAGTTGACTATATCACACTGCCTCAAACCCGCCAGGGTAAGTGCTATGTGCTTACAATGGTGGAAGCAAGCACCGGATGGCTGGAAACATATCCTGTGCCTCGTGCAACTGCCAGGACTACCATTCTGGATCTTGAAAAGCAAGTCTTGTGGCGACATGGAACTCCAGAGAGAATTGAATCGGACAATGGGACACATTTCAAAAACAATCTTATAGATAACTGGTCCAAAGAACATGGTATTGAGTGGGTATATCATATCCCCTATCATGCACCAGCCTCAAGGAAAACTGAACGATACAATGGATTGCTAAAAATTACCCTGAAAGCAATGGGTGGTGGAACTTTTAAAATCTGGGACAAACATCTAGCACAAGCCACCTGGTTAGTTAACACCAGAGGATCCATTAATCGAGCAGGTCCTGCTCAATCAGATCTTTTACATACAGTAGAAGGCAATAAAGTCCCTGTGGTGCATGAAAGGAATTTGTTAGGGAAAACTGTTTGGTTTTTTCCTGCTATGGGCAAAGGCAAACCCATACGTGGGGTTTTCGCTTAAGGACCTGGATGTACTTGGTGGGTGATGCTAAAGGATGGTGAAGTACAATGTGTACCTCAAGGGAACTTAACTTTGGGTGAGAATACTCAATCTCGAGGTGTAAGATATTAATTGCTACATAATACCAACAGTGTTCATTGACTGTCTTTCAGGATAATGTAATGCAGTGAAGATGACCACACCCAGTTTCATCAAGTGGCATCCATTGACATCTCGAGGCGAACCTGCAGCCTGTGGGCACAAACCACGACAGTTAGCCACCTCAACAAGCTAGTCTGTTTTTTGCTTTTGCATTTGTTTAGTATTAAATGCAATACTACAAACAGTAAGCTTTTATTTACAAGGCAGCTTTAAATAGAATTTTCCTTTAATATATGTTTCTTACTGCTATAATAAGGAGTAGCCACTATTTTTGTAAAAAGCAAAAGTTCAAAGAAAAACCAGATTCTAAGCATCTTCTCCCTCTAGTTTATATAATAATTATGACACATATTAGCTCAATATTGTTCTCGGCAGTTTTAAGTCACTGTACTGGCCAAATAAAAGAAGCCCTGAATTGTACCTTTGTCTATTTTATGTTCTACATTCATTTTACAACTTATGCATAATTCTAGATCCATCTCAATTAGTAGCTCAGAACTGTGATGCACAAGAATTACACTTCTTCACCTGAACTGTGGTTCAGGTACAAGATTCTTCACATCCCCCTTGTGGCTAAGCACCATTATTCTTGTCCTCTATTTACTCAGCTTCATTCTCACAATGCACATTTTATTTTTGCCAATTTATCTCTTTTCATTCCCAACACAGTAATGAAGCATTTAAGCTAAAATTTTTGCACTAAATTATTTTTCTCTTCACTTAGCGTTGTTTCTCTATGCCAACAGATGATTATTAAAGAATAAAATAAGAGATGCTATTTTTAATTTACTACATCAGGCATTTTGGAGATCAGATAAGCAACTACTACAACAAAATTAACAGAAGCATATTCTTGAATGGTTTTTAAAGTATTTTTGCCTCTTTAGATAGGGAAAAAACAATAGCTTACTGTTTACAATTAAAAATATAATTACTTGAAATTTAGGCAGTTATACTGAAACACTGTTATCAACATAAGTAATAATTTACTATAGTGAAAAAAAAGTTTTTCACCTGATAGGAGGTTTAAGTAAAACTAAGATTATTTCTCCCCATCACAGTGCAAATTATAGCTTCAAAACTGAATTCAAATTTGGTTTCATAACTTAAATTACTGTTACTTAAATTCTGACATCCTGTGCTTTCTAGCAGGAGGAAAAAAACCCCCAAACTTACAATACTATGACACTATTGAAGTAAAACCTGTTATTAGCAAATCAGCAGTGTACTGTCCCACATCAGCCTCTTTTTCAGAATAGGAATACTGAACTGAATAGCTCTAACATAGGAATTTCAGAAAATCTCTTAACTGCGATTTCAAATAATTTTAATTGTCTAGTGGGTACTTCCCTTCAGACATTTAAAAGATTAAAAACAAGTTAACACAAGTTTAGGGAAAATGAGTAACATTCTGATTTTGAGAGAAAGTTATTCCTCTATAGATATTTCATACCCTGAAGCTGAAATTTAAAACTTTGTTGAGATTCAACACAAATGGAACGATGGGTGATCTATGAATCTAAAATGAGCAAATATATACTTGAATTCAGTGGAAACAGGCAAGGACTCACTCCATCTGGGACAGACAAACGAGGAAGAGTATAGTTTTTCAAAGTTTACAGAATAACTTGCCGGTTCTTGACTGGGTGTTTTATGTAGAAAGAGGAAAGAAGCAATGTAGAGAACAAGAAAAAATTAGTTAAAAGACTTATTTTTCTCCCATCCCATAACACTTTATTTCAATCTGCTCCATCAGCAGGGTCCTAAGATTTCCCTTGAGGCATCACAGACTGCTGCAAATCCAATTCAGTAACACTAATGTCATGAAAGACTACAGGACATTTGAAATCCTGACAATACCTCTCCCACAGATTTCTCACAGGAAAATCCCACAGAAAACTATGCCTACTCCACTACTTCTCTCCAATAAGAGCAGCATTGCAAAAAGCACATAGGAATGCCATGATCCTCAGCACTTCTGCTTTGCTTCAGTAAAGCAAGACAAAATAAATGCTCCTTGAAAAATAAAGTTTATCCAGATAAAAAAACAAATGGAAGAGTAAATTACTCTCATCTAAGTCTATTAAAATCTATTTTAAGTTTATCTTGCTTTTATAGTATTTGTATTGTTTACTTTTTTATTTATTTAGATGACACCTTTAATACCAGACACAAAGCATTAAAGTCTAGATTAATAACACACAAGTACAAGATTTTCTAATAGCCACAGAAAGCCACCTCCACCCCACAAAAAAAAAATTCAGAAAAAAGTATCCTAAAATACGAGACAAATAAAATGCACTCTTGTTAAAAAATAGTATAGTAAAATAGAAAAGTTCCAATAGTTTCTCCCATATTAACATTTCCAACCTTATCCATGAGTCAGAGCAAGATGGCCTGCCAAATTCAGAGTTCCAATTGATTTTCCCTTCCTGTCACATTCCCAGAAAGGATGAAAACTCACAGGTTTAACCATCTTTTACTCCTCTTCCTACATAGACATGAGTCCTTAACTTAATTTTTATCTTGCTTTTAATACTTATACAACTCCAGTAGGTGAGCCAACAAAAGTGACTTTAAAGTAAAATTCTAGGTTTGTTCTAAATATTACATTCTAATATTCTTCACTCAATTACATCTGCCTGTAATTCCTCCCCAAAAACAGATCTACTACAAAAATCATAGAATGGTTTGGGTAGGAAGGGACCTTAAAGATCATCTAGTCCAACCCCCTGCCATG
>NW_010206171.1:0-6458 GCF_000695765.1 Mesitornis unicolor | reverse complement strand
GTGTCATCCACAAACTTGCTGAGGGTGCACTCCATCCCACTGTCCATGTCACCAACAAATATGTTAAACAGTACCGGTCCTAGTACCAATCTCTGTGGGACACCACTTGTCACTGGTCTCCATTTGGACATTGAGCCATTGACAACAACTCTGAGTGCAACCATCCAGCCAATTCCTTATCCAGTGAGTGGTCTGTCCATCAAATACTTGTTTTTCCAATTTAGAGACCATTATATCATGCGGGACTGTGTTGATTGCTTTGCACAAAGAATTCATGAATATTTTCCATTACTTAACATAAATCATTCCGTATATGTTTACTAAAGCACAAGTGAAATAAATGGTCTAGAGGCTGGATACCTATGAATTAGAAAGATGTGAACTTTTGAATTTTCTTCCTCTGTGATGAACTTTATTGCCAACCCAAAAAAAATATAATTATAAAGCACCTCAGAATTTAAATGACCTGCAGCTCCAGGGTTAATATCACATACAATTACATGATCCAAAGTAACCCAAGAAGACTATGTCCTCCTAAAAGGACTTAAGTACCAAGTTGACATTCCAGGTCATCACAGACTAATTTGCCAAAGCAAGCAAGTATACCAGCAGCAGGCTATCATAAACAGCTGTCTGCACATCCATTTCCTCCTTCGGGTACACCTACCAAAGTGTGGCCAAAGTGGAACTAGGTAAATTCAACACGTGTATGTAATACTCTGTAGCATAAGCATGGAAAAATGCGTATTTAAATCTTTCATGACTTAAATGCTCTGTAGACTCATACTTCTCAGTCTACTTTTACTAAAAATACAGGCCTCAAACTTGTAAATGCTTTTGCAGCCAAGCTTTTGTTTTTTTTAACCACAAGCATGCATAAGCATGTACAGATTATTAAGCATAGCATTTCCTCAGAGTGAAAAAATACACTATAATTTACATTAGTATCATTATTTAAATATAAGAATTCTCCGATATCCAGTTTCAAATATAAACCTCCATCCTATCTTCAGGGTTACCTGTAAATAAAGACACAAGACTTGCAGTAATTTGATCAATTGCTGACAATTGGGTTAATCTTCTAAACTATTGTTTCTCCCTTCAAGAAGACTAATTCCAGGATGACTACAGTCACATGTGGGGAAAAAAATAGCAGCAGCTCTCAAAAGGTTTCTTTACAGCCTACCAGAAGTCTTCCAGACAAGCCTGGAAACACTTTCCACCATCCAAACACTTAAAAGTGACTTCCATAGTAATTTTGGATGATTGAACCTGTGACTGACATTCACAGGCATCTGTCATTGCATTTCAGACATTTGTTTAGATGTACTGATGCAGCTCGAAGCATCTATGCCCTCTCCTACCCTTCTCAGGAGGCTTTGGAATTTTTAGAAGATATGTACTGAAAATCTCCAAGGACAAGGAGGGCAAGGAAGGCTGAAGAAGTAATTTCTGCAACTGTACTAAACTTAGACCCCACTTTAGGGGACAAAAGACTATAGAAGAACATGAAACTTTTCTTCCAGAACCATCTGGGAAGTCAGAACACCCTCCTATGCAGGTACAACAGGAACTTCTCATGCCAACTAGAGCTGAAACCTGATAAGAAGGCTCCAAATTCAGCAGTAAAACTCAAAGTACAGTACCTCAGACACCAAGACAGATACTGTTTTTCAATCATCCTTCTGAAGCTACCTTTAACAAACTAACAGAACTTCAAATATTTTTTAATTCAGTTATTAACATTGGAGCTTTCCCCACCAAGGAGAATAAGCCTCTGGCCACTTCAGAGGGAGATATCATCCATTCCAAATTAAAGTTGCATTAGAAACGTTTCTTTTAGTAAGACTTCAAACAACTTCTGAGCTCCTTTACTCCTAAAGCTAGTCCCAGACAATTGACACAAGAAGTAGCCACTGAGCACTAAGAGTTCACAGGAAGACAACTACACCCCAAGCATCTACTTCAGAAGTGCAATTCTAAGTTCAAGAGAACACAAAGCTCAACACAAAACAAATATTTCCTTCCTAGCTGTTCCTAGAGAGGAAATTCTATTCAAATAGCTGCAGTCTCCTCCACTGGAGATGTGATAATCGAGAATAGTCAGATGATTCACTACCTGGACCATTTTTATGTATCTCATTCCACTCCAGCCAACTTCAAGATGGGGTCTACAAGACACAAAGCACAGCACTGTACATGGTGAGCCATACAAACTTGGAGAATTCGTGCGCTTAGAAGACTTGTGTTTGGAAAGGGAGCTCGTGCACGCAGTGAATTCTGAACTGATTACTCCGAGGATACCAATTTACAGTTTCTTCCAGTTATTCTCACAATGTGCATCTAAATAAGATAATCTAAAAGAATGTTTGCTTTTAACAGTTGTTTTACTTTGCATATATAAAATAGCTTTATGCTTGAAAAATTCAATTATACAAAAGTGTGAAACAAAAGTTTAAGAAACTATAGTTCACAGAAGATTCAAGGGTATATAATATTGGATATTTTAAAATTGAGAAACTATTTAAAAAGTTGTGCATTTTGGAATCACTTACCTTCTTTCTGGTAGCTTTGTTCTTACAGGGACAGAAGTTGTCCTTACTATCATAAGTAATCTTTAGGGTCTAGACTGTGCATAATCATAGAATGAGTCGAGTTGGAAGGGACCTTTAAAGGTCATCTAGTCCAAACCCCCACATAATCATTGAATAGATACAGAACAGAGGAAGGCATAAAGCGTTCCCTCGCTTTCTTTAAATTAATGAAGTTGTGTAAAAGACTTGTTACCTAATATTTTCTTCGCCATGTCAAAAAACAGGACAGAGGAGTATGTCCATCCGATTCATTATCTACTGAAGTGGATAAAGAGGGGAGGAGAGTACACACTACCTTATCTAACAAGATTCAGCCTTTGAATACAAGAAGCTCCAGAGGTTTGGTTACCTTTCAACATTATTAAAACTTCCAGGACAGCCACAGCAGCCAAGATAGTTCATATTGCCCTCAGACTCTGCTTAATCATCACTCCTTGTTCCTGTGTATAATGATCACTTAGTACCAAGTATCTACAAATTAGTTCTGGATACAAAAAGAACTAATCTATTTTTCAACTTAAACTACTCTAGGGAAGCTAGTCACAATGCTGATGTTCTCCAGCATAAGTACACTTTAGTTTCATTTCATTTAGACCAAGTGAAGAGGTTTGTTTAGCATTATTTTCAATCATGCAAATTCATGGTGTATTTTTAAAAGGTGGAAGGTGCAATTTGGTATCAAAATATGCTCCTGTATCACCTTCAGAGTAAGTACAAGTGAAACTAAACAAAGAGTAATAAACCAAATGCGCATATTGAAATTTAAGGAACATAGAAATAAGTATCTTAAAAAGAACTGGTAGTTACCAGTTAATGAGGAAGAGCAGCAGAAAAAGCAAAAATATCCCAATTATTATATAATAAAAATACTACCCTACCAATTCCACTATGACAATATTCACTTTTTCCATTTTTCTTACACAGGCAGAAGATGAGATTTATAAATGTCTCCTAAATCAGCATTCTCACTCTCAAAACTTAACATTTATAGGGTTTTACTCACAATACATCAGCATTGTATTCTTAATTAGAAGTGAAGGCTGTATTTCAGTAATCTTTTTACAACAAAAAAATCCTTCAAAAAATCCCACACTCATCTTGTCATTAGAGCAGTCAAGTTTCTCTCTATCACCTGTCCCCTTATAATCTTAAGCTCAGTAGAATTGATTTTGCCTAGGACCACAGACTAAACAAATTCCACTGAGGACAAATCAAAATACTGTTTTTTTACACCACCAGCTTAATACAACTTTCAATCAATAACACTTTCTCCGTGGAATGCCCTAATCAATTCTATATGAACCTGATGTGCAAACAGACACCCTATTGGGCACTACATTTATACCAAACATTATCTACTGGGCAGCTTATTCATAAGACAAATTATTCATATTTTTATTAATAAGATAATCACATATGATAATCACTCATTATACTCATATTCCATAGTATGCCATATGCTATAACTTCTATCTCTTTGATTGCAAGCATATCTACTTAAAATTACCCATGTCTACATGAGTTTAGTATAATTTATGAGCAAGGAACAGCGAAGTCAAAAGAATGCTTCTCCAAGCAATCAACACATACCTATGAAAGTGTTGTGAGAAACATGAGCTACCGTGTGTATACTTAAAATCATTTTATTCATAATATCAATATAAATGTCAGCCTGATTTTCAGTTGAGATGGTTGATCTCAATACAGAATACACTCCTTCATAACTCCTAAACTATGTTAATGACATGAATAGCATTCTACAATATAACCATTAGCTGTAAAAACAGTACTGAATTACATTTTCATCATTAAAAGTGGGCTTATCCATAGCTATCATGGTGACAAAACACTGATGTAAAAATCTGTGGCTCCACTACAAGGATATATTCTTCTACATGACATTGAAAAATATCAAGTGCATCATGAAAAACACAAAAGGTCTGAAAAGAAACAAAAAATTGCATCCATTAGGAATATAATGGTTTACAACTAAATTTGCCATGCACTGCTACAATTCCCCCCCTCCCCGCCAAGAATCTGAAGTCTGAAACACTGGAAAATGATTGTAAAAGGATTACTCTATTTAGACTTCATTGCTTTTCTGCCAAGCATCAGCCATATAAGGAAACTGAAGTTCACTGCCATTTATTTCGTTCAGCCCTTTCAGATGCCTACTAAGGATAGTCTTTATTGCTGCCTGGAAAGGCAAGTATATAAATTGCAAGCTAAATAATTTACTTGTTATTGACCACAGAAGCCACTTTAGGTCAGTTAAATGTTAACAGTTTTCCTCACACTATCTCAAACAGATGGAGTTGGATTAATAACTTTTTCCTCATACACTACATTACTTGGTGCTGTTAAGGAACTACATAAAGAACTACTACTAAAAGTGTTAAAAATTTTTGCATAGAAATTATGTTGTCCAAGTCTTACAAATACCAACACATCTCAGACACTCAGAGACTGAAGAACCCACATCTGAACAACATGTTGCATTTGAGTTTGTCAAACAGGAACAAAAGTTTAAATAAGCTTACACAGAGCTATGGCTTCTGACTCATTTTGAATATTCACAATACGGCAGAAGAACTAACCAATAATTGCCTCTTTGAGGCATGTGAAATGAATCTGTGGTGAGCAACACTGCTTACACTACACGCAGCTAGTTAGTTGGCGTAACATAACAAGCACCAGCAGTACAAAACCTTACACCAAAACTTCACATTTAGTTTCCCCTCCAACAGCTTCAAATAGAACTCCTTTAAAAATTATAAAGGAGAAAGTGGTCACCAAAACCAAACAAGAATATGTTAACTCAGAGGTTCAACTACATATACTTTTAATTATTAAAACCACTAGCTAGTGCCCTTTTTTTTTAATGGAGGTTCTTAAGATAAACTTGCACAAGGATCAAAATGCAATATAGGCCTCTCCTATACAATCTGAAAAATATGCAGTCCATGTCATCTTGAGGACAGAGAAGAGACAGAGGGGAGAAAGAGAGGTGGTGGCAGCAGCAGGGGAAAAACTGCAACAACATTTACAGAGGACTACAAGGGCACGTTTTTATAAAGAAATGTAATAGCTATCTTGAAGACGACCAGCTAGACACTGACAGATATTCCAGAAAACAAGATGATAGACAAACAAGAAATAGCAGATACAGGGAGCACCAAGCTTCAAGATGTTTCAATGAAATAAGAGACTACCTCCTTTAGAACTTCCTTATTTCCCGAGAACTTAATTATACTTGCAGGGTTTAGCAGTCGTTTCGGGAGGGAAGGAGCTGAAGAAGCACAGTCACAGAGTCAAGCAGTTTCAGTTCAATATGAACAAAGAAACTTCTGTGTCTGAGGAGCTTAAAAACTTTTGATCTCCCCAGATTCTTTCTTCAACCTCCATGATTACGTCCACACAAACAGCATTTCGGCAAAAGAGGAGAAAAACAAAGGACAGCTAAACTATGCAAAGCACAAAACACAGAAAAATAAAGGCCAAAACCAGGATATCAAAATGAAGTGTGAACTCCTTCCTTTTTCCCCACCTCCTCCAGCAGAGGAAGGATTTTTCTGTTGTTGCTGCTGCTCCCCAAGCCTTTACAATTTAAATTACCTTATCTGTCGAGTGCCTAAAACAGATCTAGCAGGCAGGAGTTTCTTTTGGCCCCAAGGAAATATCTTAAATTTAATCGAGTTTTCTTCTCATTAAGGGGGAAGGGGGGAGAGGAGAGGGAGGGGAAGAAGAAAGACAGAAAGAAAGACGCAACAGCTTTCGACGAGGATGGGGGCGTTTGCGGAGCGGAGCGTACGACGTGCGTGTGCACTGGAAGAGCACGTCAGCGGAGCCAGGCTCCTCCCGCCG
>NW_010206170.1:6062-21836 GCF_000695765.1 Mesitornis unicolor | reverse complement strand
ATTTATTAAAAAGATATTTTTATTTATAATGTAAAGGCAGAAGTCTGCAGACAGGTAGATTCCAAAGAAAGGAATGAGGTGATGGATTGTGAGTGGAAAAAAATATTGACAGTATTATTTGACATGAGAAACAATTGACCCAGCAACGCAGCAGTCTCATTCTTACCAAGGTTTTCGATGCATCACAGCAGTGGACAATTTAGGGACACAATTTCAATGAAAATTATAAGGCAGCTTTGCTAACATATAGACAGAGTTTTACATCTGTTTTGTCTTGATGGAAGTAATCATTTGAGTCATGTCAGGTGGTGCCTCCATTTGCCAGGTCCTGCTGCCATGCAACATCTGCTGAGCATCTTCTTTCTCAACCTCTGAAATTGCTTCTAAGCAGCATCTAATAAGCATGTTCCTCTGTACTTTAATGATGCTTTTGTTACTTTTACCACAGTTGCATTGATTTTTTACAGATCTTGTACTGATGGAAGGCAAAGTAGGCAAGTTATATGCTGTAGATGTTCCCGGAACAGGTTAACACATGTTCATTACAGGAGCTACTTATTTTCCAGATTGGCCTGTGCAAGCCTATACTATTAGTTTCTGCAAATCAATGCTAACAACATGAGAAGCAAAAGCAATAGGTTTTAAAACTTGAAATGAGTTATACTTCATTTATATAAACAATAATATCTAGGGTCTTCTCAACAATATCTTGAGGAAAATAAGAAAGCCCATGCCTCGTCATTAGCCAGTTGCACAACCTAAGGTTCTTTGGTGACTTCATTTAATGGTTAATAATGAATAGGGCTATGCTGTCATTAAATGGTGCTTTCCCCAAATTTAAGAAAACTGTTAGAATAAAAACCATATCTTTAATTTTTATTTGTGATTTCTGACATTAGTAGTATACTAAAATATGTAGCAAATCGTTCTGGTTTTTGCATCATTTCCAATAAAATAAATAATAGCAAAACAGGATATGAAATAAAAACATAGCTTACAGGTTTTGTAAGTATTTTCAGTAAGATAATAGAATAGCTTAGAAAATGTTCAAAAATGAAAAATTGTTAGGCATCCATTAAGGATGTTATAGAGTTTTTTAAAGGTCACATTTCTGTTTAACTTGGTAATAAAATAATAAAACACTTTTTTTTCTAGGTACTTTAACATTAAAAATGCAACTGAAAAAAACTAAAAAATCAATAATATCTCTTTGTTCCATTTACATTATGTGCATGGGTCTATGTTAACTGCAAAAAAACCATCCTTTTGTGTCAGCAAGTTCCAATAGACAAATCAGGAAAAAAAAAAGAATATACTGACATTTGCAGAGTAATAGCTTTTAAAAAATGAATAAGCATCCTGCCCTGGGCACTACTTTTAATTGTTTGGGAGAGGTTTTTAATTGGTTTTTGTTTGTTTGTTTTGTTTTTTAGTTTACTTGTATGGGGAAAACAGTCCTTTCATGTGGACTTCGGACAAATGTGCTTCACTCCACTGCCTGTATCTTAATTTCTTCAGGCCTGACATCAGACTGCTAGATGACATCACTGCAAACCACTAATTTAAATTTTATTGCTAATGCTTTACATTTGTTTATATTTGAACTTGGTACTCTCTTTGAAGTATATTGACATTATATATATCCTCTCCTTTGCTCTTTTAACTTTCTTACCAGAGGATGTTGGCTGGCATTACTCTCTACCTCACTGTTGTAGTGTAATAGTTGTGGGATTTTTAATTTTAATTGTATTGCAGCATGTGTTGCTTTGTTAATCTTTTAAAGAGGGAGGAGGCACCATGTGGAATCAGCAAAATATATTTGTGCTATAGTTCTTACTGTTTACTTACAGTCTGCTTAACAAATAAACAAGCAAAAATAGCCTTCCATGAAAGCCTCATTTTGTGGATGGTGTGCCTGGAGTGCAGGAACTTGAAGCATAGTTTGTACTTCTTTGGTTAGAATTTGTATTTCAGTCTTTCATAAAAAGAAAGGTTATACAATGGAAGTTAAAATACTTTTTAGAGTATATTTATAATTGAGGCAAAGGAGAAATCAATGTTAACTTCAGACATACACTACTCAAGGATCTTCACAGAGATTTGTAATTAGGTGTTTGCATAAAGGAGGCTTATTTGCTGAGTTGGTAGGACACGACAGGGCAGACTGAATTAATGCATTTAGGTGCACAGTGATGAACCATTTTCTGATATCAAATCTTTAAATGACAGCATGGGACAAGGGTTTGATTCTTCTCCAACCTGCCATCACTGACTGGCTTCACACACTTTGTTGCTGCAGTTGGAGTGAATTTGGGTGAGTGATTCTGAATGTTTATGCATATTAGAGGCTTTAGTATCAGTGTCATGGCTAAATCAGTGTATTTGCAGTGATAAAAAATGCTAATCTGGGCAGATTGTGCAGTTCTTCTCAATGGGGATTTATAAGTAGAGTAGTGCAGTTAAATAATTTGTACTTTATGTGTAGGAAGTATAAACCAATGGTCTGTGTAAAAAGCAGGAAGAAAATATAATAAGAGAATCCTAAACTTGCTGCTGATTTTTGGGAGCCATCAGAGCTGTGATTTCACTTCAGTGCAAGAAAGAAACTACTGTTAAAGATACTAGCTGAATTATTTTATCATCTAAAATAGTAAATGAAGTCTGAATTATTTCAAAACATAAATAAACCAAAACTGCTCTCATTTGTATTAAAGTATGAGAGGAACTGTGACAGAATTTGAGAGTCCAGGAAGACCAACCTTAGTCTTGTTTCAGGACATCACCAAGTGTGAAGATCTAAGGATATACCCCTTTGCTATGGTCATCTGTGGGAGTTATGGTGTCAGATACAGTGGTTCTGTGCTGCCCTATGACAGCCTTTTTCTTTCTGGTATCAGCTGTCTGTAAATTTCCAAAATCATGTAAAATATAAATTACTAATCCCATGGAATGGGCTTTAACTATGCCCTACTGTGTGTTAGGACTGAATAATTTGGGAGTTTGTAGTAGGATAATAACGCTTTAAATCTCCAATTATTTGATTCAAGACCAGTTTCAGCTGGGAGGAGCTGCATTCTATAGCTGAATAGAGTCCCCAGTTCCAAGAAACACCTGGGTTTGGCCTCATGCTTCACTGTTGAGTTCAGTGTGCTCTTACCCTGTCCAACAGCCAATGCCTGCTTAAGTGATATATTCTAGAACTATAGCTTTGTAGTTAAATATAAAACCAAACGTTAGCAAACGTTAAGGATTTTGCTGAAGTAAGTTTAATCTGTTTTTCATGAAATGATAATTTAGAATTTAAGATAAAGACTAGAAAATTGAGAAAACTGTTTTCTTGCACTTTAAATTTCTCCATGGAACAACAGAGAACAAGCTTCCTTTGGGAATGCTTTTCTTTCAGCATCTACCTTCTGTGTCACATGTGCCCATGCATCTGAGGGCTTTTTCTCTGTCGGTTGTATTGATTAAAACTTACAGTCTTCAAGTCCTTGCTTTCTTTGCAATAGGTTTTATTTTCTTGCAGAGCTAATTGCACAATCCCCTGTAAAATTATCTACATAGCACCAAGGTGTTTCTTTGCCCAAATTTTGCTTTTTTTCAGGACTGACGTAGGACTGTTGGCTGCTGACTCTAATGGTGTTTATATCACCAAATTGTGGCTTTTGTTAGCACACAGGCATCCCAGTATATCATATTCCTTCTGAATGCTATTGAGATTGCATTTTTTTCACATTCCCTTCTTTCAGGAATTCTTTCTCCTACTTAACTGTTTTGCTAACAGTAAAGTTTTTCTTATGATAAGCAAGCAGATCTTAAATCCTTGATTCCTTAGCTGTCTCAACTAAAAGCTCCTATATTCTTATTTATTGCAGTAGATATACATGGAACAGTTGCTCCCCTCCCAAGCATAACATTTTGCTCTTTTGGGTACATTGAAAACTGTCGTTCAAGTATCACAGCCCTTGGTGGTTCAGTGTTATGGAACAGTTGAGTTAGATAGGTCTTTTTTTTTCTCTGAGAGCTTGGCATCACTATCATATTAACTTGAGCTGCAAGTCAAACTTTGCCCCAAAAAGATTCTCCTGTAACTGGAGCTGCAAGTCTGATTGTACCCCAAAACAGTTCTTGTTTTATGAAGGAAAACTGAAGATTTTGAAAGTAGCAGTGCACCTGTGAACCATTTTTAATCACTTCTGGGGTAGTGTGATTCCTAGGTGGAATCCTGGATTGCATTTCAGAGACCTGCCTTCTGGTCACAGTTGTGGGACAAGGTATGTAGTATAGACTTAGGCAACTCATTCTGCCCCTTTGTGCTTCACTGTCTGTCAGAATATGCTTATTTTAGGTCATGGGCTGTCTCTTAATGCAATGTTCTGCAGTAAGTAGCACTAGAGACTAGCTCAGTTGTTAATTTCTTGTGAATTTTTATAGTATTTGTAACACCAAATAGTGACCAAGCTTCTACAGGAATGTACAAGGGAAGTCCATGAAAAGGTAATTTTTATTTCATTTAATATAATTAATGTTTCCTGTTGCCTCACTTTATTGCTCTATATTATAACAAAAAGTCCTTATTAGACTGATAAACTTCGTAAGTTTATCTAAAGTGAATTTTTAGCTATTCTTTTCTTGAAAAGAGCTATATTGGTAACACCTCTGAGCAGATGAATGCTACTCTATTCAAAATCTTACTTGCTCCAAAAGGTTGGGTATTTTTTCCACTTGATTTTCATCTGTAAGGATATATAGAATTTATGCCTGAGCTCTTTTGATGTGGCACTACTCCACATGTGAATGATGGGGAGCTGGAAGGCATGATGGGGATGCTTGCCAAGAATAATTGGTTTCTGCATTGTGGAGCAGCTGAAATATTGTATGACAGTATGTGATTTATGTCTGCATATTGCCTGTAGTTCAAAGCATTTCATTAGTCCACAGTGGCAAGCTGAGATTCCTGTTGGCTCTAGGTTTATTATGCAAGCTACATGCAGCACTCGAGAAAGAGATCATCATTTCCAGCTATAGTCTTGGGTTTCTTTGCAATAGATAGAAATTAATCTGAGTAGTTTTTCTTTCCATTTGCTTTTCTAATGATTGTCACATTCTGTCGATCATTGTTGTGACTTTCTGTTAAATCTAAAAGCCTGTTTGCTGGCACACAGAGGTTGATGGCAAGAGTAGTTGTGGTGCACTCTGTGGATTGCTAAAAGAATTGTTAGATCCTAATATACATGCTATTTCTTAAACTTTAGCAGCCTCCTCAAGAGCAGGCTTTTGGCAGTTCAGATGTGTGATCTGTAATATGTAGAGACATTAGAGTTCTTTGGTCAGTTGAATCTGTCTTGTCTTCAAACACTTTTATGTGCTTCTCCCACTCTTGATCCATACATATACCTCTAGGCTGTGCTGTGCTCTTTCAACATAAAGAGGTGAGAGAGAGAGTTTATTTCTCATAGTCCCCAAGGAAGAGCTCAAAGATTTCAAACTACTTAGGTCTTTACTACCCACAGTCAAAGCTGGTAATTGTCTAAGCTGTATCACCTTTAAAGTACCAATATCAAGATTTATTGTAATCTGCCTTAAAGAGTTTGCATTTAAAGAATCTGAGTACAGCTGATTTTGTAACACAAGGACTGACCTGTTTCCATTTATCAGAAAACTATTCCTACTGCAACCAAGGGCCTTGTGTTCAGCAAATGTTCCCCCATGTTGTACATTTCACTGGAAGTGCAGAGTTGTACTTTGATATGAACTTTTTTTTTTTTTGCAAGCCTGCAAACAAAATTATTTTCAGTAGTATGTTATCGGTCGAAATATGTATTTTTACGTTCTAACGGAACTGTGTTTTGCTGGTAAATGGTCGTTCCACTAAGACTGCATTTCCACATACCTTGGCCACAGTGTCAGCATCAAGAGTTCTGTACTCTGTCCCAAGCCTGTCTTTCCTACCTTGAGGCCATCTCATCTGTGCCAGTGCTATTGTTTATGAAGGCACAGAATAAACTGGTAAGAACTTAGCCAGGTTAAAAACAACTGGTTTTTATGGAGTTATTTTTAACAAGTCTGGTTCTATGGTCTATGTTACCATGTGTCCCCAAAGGAAGAGTAGTAGATAGATGGCTAACAGTGACTGCAGTCATCACAGCAAGGGCAAAACAACCTAAGCCAACATTGCCACTAGGAACCATTAGCAGGGAATCATCCCTTAAGTCCTGCACTTTTTATTTTCCTGGTGTTCAAGTGTTATTTTGTTTATTGGTGATGATATACTAAAAAAGTTGATCCAGCATAATGTAGCTGATATGGTTTGCTTTTCCATTCAAAACAAAATTTCAATTATTTATTTTTAAAATTACTGTTTTTCCGTGTTACAAATTATACCAATCTCTGAACAAGGCAAGTGATGGTGGTTCCACTGCCATCTTCATGCTTCAGTTTTATTTTGTCCTGAAACACGTGACCCCAAAAGAAGTTAAGAATTGTGCCCAGAGTTTTACAGGACAGAAATTCTGTAGGAAAAGATACCTCTGGCAAGAGAGGAAAAAATGCACAACTCAGATGACTGAAAGATGCATGTGGTCTGGCTTCACTGAACATGACCAGAGGAGGAAATTGTCTGATTTCACACACTGGACATACCCTTCTACCGCGAGCTGCCCAGCACATAGCACACCACCGCAGTCTCTGCCGCCCTGTGACTCCATGTGGCAGATGCAGTGGGGCAGCCCAAGCTGCAGTTCACTGCTCACCTGCACCCAGCAAGCGTGGCCACCATCACTGAAACAGGGCCAGGGATTCTGTTAATCTGATAGCAGAAATCCTGTCTGTCCTTCCCAGTCACACATCCTGACATGCCAAATGCAAGATGCGAGGATATGGGTTATGAGTGCCCTGGCATGCTGGATGTGCTCTTCTCACAGAGAGGAGAAATCACTACGTGATCTAGTGCATGGCTTTTCACTAGGCAAGGAGGTTGAAACTTTACAATACCTAATGTCTTAGGGCTTAGCATACACAAGATTTAACCATTTTTTTTTAATTCAAAATTGCAGCTTCATTTAAGCTGGGACAAGCTGATGCAGCCAGTACTCAGTCATGAAGTGATCTGCTTTGGAAACTGATTGCCTTGTTCTGATTTCTTTGATTGGTTTTATTTAAGAAAAAAAAATTGAAGTAAATTATTCCCTAAGGAAATAACCATACAGTTTGAAAAAAGAGATTATGACTCCTTTTAAAACTCGCCAATATTCTGTTAACTTTCTTTGTGAAACCTATTCTGTGTTGACAATGAACCATTTTAGGTTGTGTTATTAAGTGATAACTTTGCTGATTATACAAAACACTCATTTTTGCCTTCCACATTTCATTACCTTGACCACCTGTCTAACCTCACAGAAACACACAGCTTTTCATGTTTGCTTGACTGATTTTATGTATTTATTTAGCTTCTTACTCTACAGTTTGAATTCAGTTGTCTTTGTATATTTTGCTACATTTGTGTAAACAAATGCAAGCTATGGGTCGCATCCTCAGCTGCAGTAAATCAGTGTGCCACTATTGCATTCACTGCTATCTGCCAATTGCCTGAGATGTAGCCTTTTATTTTTCTGTACTTTCCATTGCAGAGACTTTCTGTGTTTTAGAAGATAAGATATTAAAACTATAGCCATGAGTATAAAACACTCACCTTGCCTTAAAAAAAGTCCTTCTTCACACTAGACCAAATGGAATGGAAAGCGGAACACTGTTCTGTGTTTAAAGTTAAAACAGGTTACGAAATCCATTAAGATAAAGATGTGATTTAGAGTGCTACATTGTTATGTCACAGAAGTTAAGAGAGTTTACCTAATAATCAAAGCCTGATTTAGTATTTCTTATGGCAGAAGGTTCAGCTACTTGTACTAGCTTGTTATGAGTTTGTTTCCACTAAGTAAACATTCCTTTTGAAATAATCAATTTTGAATGTCAAGAGTCTGAAACTCCCCACAAAGGTATGATGTGCATTTTTCTGGATGGTACAATAAGCAGCTCTACACACTAAAGTGCACTTCATGCTGTATTTCTCATGGGAAGTTTTCCAAAAGTAGCTTTTAAAATAATAATCTTTCAGTACCTTTTAGGAAAAAAACCCAGTTATATCCAACTAGAGCTAACATTAGTTGCATGTTGGATGGCAATTGATGGAAATCCTTAGCAAAAAAAAAGGTCATTTGTGGTGTAAACAAATTGTCATATAGTAGCAGCTTATTTTTCAATTCCTAAAAAAAACAAAACCACAACCAGCACTCTCATTTTTCTAGCTCTTTTCATCACTCCTGCTATCACTCCTAACAACGCTATAAGAGTGACTCTTCAGTGAAATCCTAGGTGTTGCGATCAGTGGGATTTTTGCACAAGAATTCACTGGACCAGGGGCTTTAACTGCTGATCTTTTCCTGTTGAAATGTTTTATGATCTGATGACTCTTTTTCAGTTTATAGTTTCTTCTCTTTTTATTTTTCCCTTTCAGAAAAGTCATTGTCTCATTCTGGAGTCTGGCCAAGTTGTGCATCTTTCTTGTTTTATAGCTAATCTTATTCTTTGTCAGTTGGCTTATATATACATAGTTGAATTTCATTATCTACAATAACTACATAAAAAACAATCAAATCAAATGTTCATCATAAACTAGATTTGGTAATTTTTAACCCCTTTGCTGGGAGGCTTGCCTCTACTACATACAGGAAGCTCGGTGTGTATGCTGCCATCAACACAAACAAATACTTCTTTTAAGGACCTTTGGCATAAATTCTTTATTGCACAGGTACCCAATAGAGATGGAGCAGGTGGAAATGAAGGGATCTGGATGTTTTCCACTTCCTCTTACTTTTGGAGAGATATTGACTGCTGGTCTCTCTTTCTTTCATGTATTGCATGAACTTCCTTTGCAGTTAAAATGATACCATGAGTTTGCGTTGTTAACACTGTAAGTTATTTGTATTTGCCTCCTGCTGGAAGAATGTTGTTCAGCCATCCTGTCGTGTTTCTTCTTAATCTGTTCTTTCACTGCCTTTACATCTCCTGTTAAAAAGCATCTGCGAGTTCACAGAATAGCTGATTTTAAACTGTCACTTTCCTCATCCACATTATTCAGTCGCTCTGCCCTCAAAAAAACAGTTGGCAGTAGTGCATTCTTGCCCAAGTTTAAAAATGAGCTGAAGTCCCTGAAATATGAAAGACACAAAACTGAACTCAGGACATTTTATTTTGATTGTTAAAATGAAATCACTGGAAATGTTGAAGCCTACATATGAATTTTGTTACTGGAACTAAAACTGTTACTAATTTTTTTCCTTCTTAAAAAAAATAAGGTTTTGGATTACTTCCAGTGTTCAATTTTGTATTTTTTTACATCATATTGAGTTATTTCTATTTCTGCTTAGATTTTTACTTATTAGACATTCTTTATCTTTTGTATTATCTTCTGCAAAGTATTTTTTTTTTATTCTTAGAAACATGATATATATGAACTTTGTGTTATTTTGTTTTATACTTTTGGGGCTGAAGCAAAAGCTGCCAAGGACAAGTGTGACATCCCACCAACAGCCTCTCTAACTGCTGGGAGAGGCACAGAGGGGCCAGGAATTCCTCTCTGCCTTTTACAACTCTCTAAGAAATTAGAAGTACTTTTTTTCAGTTTATTCCACTTTTTTGTCAGATAAGATGATTCTTCAGAAGCACCATTCACTCATACCTACAATTTGGATTTGAGTTAGATATTTAGGGTTGATTTTTAAAATAAAGGCTAAATTTTGTACAATGGCTATATCATCTTTCTTTACCACTGGTTCTTGGCTTCTTAGGACCAACACCACAAAAATTGCCTAGGCAGTCCGTTTTGCACATAAAGTACAGCCAGCTCCTACATTTTCTTGTTACTTGAAAGAATTGACTTGCATCATAACTGCTCATCTCCTACACTAAATGCATTAGTAGATGGAGAAAAAAATGTTATCTGCTTAGGAATTACTTTCATCACAGAAATAAAAATGCTGTTGCTGTGTCCATATTTTCTCCTATTTGCCTTTACCATATTTTATCAGCTTGTAAATAAAAAGATCACTTTCCCTCCTAACTGCCTTCCTTCTCTTGTGAGAGGAGACTCTGTGAGAGCTCAGAGAAAAGCTAGGCCCCTTCTCTGTGTCAGTATTGTCACAGCCAGACACATCCATGTAAGGTACTGAAACTGGACTTTATAAGGGGAAGAAAGAAAAAGAAAGGTTGTTCAGGCCTCTCACTGATTTCATCTGGCAAAAACGAAAAAAACTATTCGGAATTCTTATGATGACATTAAAAAAACTCCAATGACCACATGAAATGATCATATAAAAACCTTTAATCGGACATTCTTTTAGAAAACAGATAGTTCTGCAAGCAGCAGAGCTTAGTAAAGCTTGTTTTCCTATGGATTTATTTCTGACCATTAGATTCCTTTGTTTATAACAGATACAGTTGCTGGTGAAAGTTTTCCTTACCTGTGCATAGCCCTCTCTCCTTTGCAGGTTCTGTACGCTCCATGGGTACAGTGAGAACACTTTAATATGTCTTCACTCAGTAGAGGCATTAATAAAGAATTTACCTTCAACTGGTGACTTATTTTCAAGAAACTTGTAATCTAGTATGTTTGAAATCTGTGCACCTCTGCTAGGTTTGGTTGAAGTTGATCGAAAGATTCAAATGTAGGCAGACATCCAAAAACAGAAGTGTTTTTCTTCCACTCATTTGTACTGATGCAGTATGTGTCTTTGCATGTAGCCAAAAGTCTGGTGTATAGATGAGTTCTCAGAAAGTTTCATTTTCTGATTTTTATACTTTTTTTTTTCTGGATCATAGAGATGTTTTGTGAAACAAAAAAAATATATTGAAATTTAAAGGTCATTATAGTGAAAAGACAAAAGGTGTTCACTCCTTTAATGTAGTCTCAGATATAACCAAGAATTGTTCTATCAATATAAATGAATTATGCAAGAGAGAAAATGTTTTTAATAGTTCCTAAATAAATACTTGTACAATAAAGTATACATATAAGAGATTTTATGGGGTTGCAGGAACCACTTTGCAGTAAAGGTACCAAACATTCATTGTGTCAGCTTGTGAAAAGTAACTACTTTCCTGTTTAACAGTTGTATAAATAGAGCAACAAGCATAGTTTTTCTCAATCTGAAGTCCCGAGACTTGAGAACTGAGGAGCACCAGAGGTTTTACTTTGTTTTCTTTTTGAGCTTTTAGGGAAATGTCACTATTTAAAACTGTAGGCAGATGTACTCTTTCAGGTTTTCGTCACAGTGGTTACTAAAAGCTGCTAAAAGTTACTGCTCAAATTTGTTTTGCAGTGAAATAATTTCTGTGTGCACTTCGTAATATGCTTCTGACAAATCAGCTAATGTAGCTCAGGTAATCAATTCAGAAAGCTTGAGCTGTCTTAGCTCTTCCTGTTTCAAACATATTAGTTCTCTTAAACCTTTTCTACCAGCAATGTAGTGATATTAGTAATTTATAGCAAGAAGCTATTACTGAGCAGATTTGAGATAGCATGGAAAAGCACATTTCTCCATGGTTCATGTTTGATCATGAGGTAATTTGATACAGGTTTTGGAAATAAAAATGAGCTCAGGTGCATAAAAATGTTTATCATACATGACAGATGTCTATGAAAGTATAACTAGCACAGAAAAAACTAATTATATATCTGAATATATATACACAAATACAAAAATTCTAGTGAGTTAAAACTAATGAACAAATATTACAAAGTACAAAAATATGAATGAATGTTTAATAAATGTAAGTCTGCAAGAGCCTGATTAACAGTGACTGACATTGCTTACTCTGGAGAGCTGTCTGCTGTGCTGCCTCTTTTTTGATTTTTTTCCCTGTTGTTTTAAAAACATCTCTAGTTCCTAACCAAGAATTAGAAACTGAGCTGTAGTAGAATTTCCTGTGTCCTGAGCACCATATCATAATGAACTTTTCATAAGATGGAGAGTTGCTAAATAGATTCTGAAAAAAAAAGCCCAACAAAAAAGCTAGTGCTGATTTGCCTGGGCACAGCGCCGCTTTATCAAACTAGACACATAAATCTAGTTAATTTCAAATTAGCTAAAATGCTATGAAGAAACAACAGGTGCTTCTGAGACAGGTTCTGACTGATGAGCATGCTTTGCAAAGCAGCATGAAACCATTTTACTAGAAGTTTTGAACTTCACAGGTCTCAAAGGAAACAGAGTCATGCTGGGTCACACTGATATAGTGCGTTCAGGAACACGCAGTGGGAGAAGGTGCTCCTGGATCAGGAGTTGGTGTTCTTTCCTCTAAATCAACACTAAGCTACAATAGTTAGTCGGCAGCCACATGGCTGGCAGTTTGAAATATTATGGTACATTTGTCAACATACGAAGTTGGTGTTTGTAGACATGGTTGGCCCAGTGAGCCATTGCCTTTGCTCAGATCCCAGACCAACTGCCAAACACAGATGATTATCTTCAGGTGTTCTATTTTTCACTAGAAAACAATAATTTTCAAAACTCAAAATCTTTTGTGGAACTGTACCGGTATCACTGAAGTGTGCTCTAGGAAAAAATTCTGGGCTTCCTTAGAGAATGTTAAGAGAACAGAAATGCAAGAGCATTCCTGGGCTGAAGTATCTTCCCATCCTCAAGGTGATGAGGAAGGGGAGGCATCTCAAACACTGCAGTTGTGGTGTGCATCTCAGCATCTTCTCTGGGAGCTTTGCCACTTTGAATAATAAGTAAAGACCTGAACCACAGAGATACTGACCATTCTCAGGGCAAGGAGGGGAGATGCTTCCTTTTTATTATTTATCCATACAGAACTTGAGCAGAAAAAAAATCAACAGATCCACCTCAAAAACAGTCAGCAACCCTGCATTCAGAATGCTCTCACAGGGTGTGGGAAACTAGTACAAAATTTTGAACCCTTTCTGTTCCAGGACAGTTGCATAATAATCAGGCCATTTTAGGGTATATCCATGGGAAGAGAAAAGAGCATCTTGGACAATCTTTCTTAACAAAGAACTTTCAGAATGAGGTGGATTAATCATTACTGTAATGTATCTCATCTGAACCTTTTAGTCCTTACCCTACTTTTGATCTTTTTTATTTCATCTACAGAAAAATTATGGGCAGGTCATCAGTTAGTAGAAATAGTGTGGTACCACATAAATCAACACCAAGCAATTGGTGCGAGGCTTCTACAAGAAAGTATGAGGAAAAAAAATCCCTCTGTGGGTTTCAGGGAAATGAACCGTTAATGAATATTGTGAAAGAGCTGAAATGTGCTGTAAGGGAAAGACTGACAGAGTGTTTGTCGAGTTTTCAACTTGATGCATAGGGGAGCAGGTTGAGCTGTCTTGTGGTTTTGCAAGATGACGTTTGTCCGTTGCCTACCTGTCATCCAAAACAAACCACCTCCCAGCCTGGCCTTTTCACAGCCACAGAAACAGTGACTGATACTTACAATGCCAGCTCGAGGGTTAGTAGCCTCAGGGATAATTTCCTGAGGCAATATGACAGAGAAGTGTAGCAGAAATAATGATTGACTCATTGTTCAGTTAAAAGAAATTGTATGACTAACATAGTTCATTCAGTTTAAACTGTAGGATTCTTACCTATGACATAAATACAATAATAGCGAGGTGTATCTGACTTCCAAAGTAGTGTTTGTGTTCCATCACAAAAGCCAAAAATCAAATCAGTGGATACAGTATTCTCTGAAAACCATCCTAAATAGGAAGTGAGATTGTGCTTTAAAAACCAGGGGAGAAAGCCCACAGTTTCGATGTACTTGCACCACCTATTACATGATGAGATCTCATCCTGAATGGGGCTTTTGGGCACTACTGTAATAATATTTTGATTTTATTAATAAGCAATGACACTAAAACAAGAGGTTATAAAAATATTGATGATAACAGTAAAGGTTCTGTCAGAATTATCTTACTAAATTCAAACAAAGTTTATTCATGTTGTTAGTTTTATAATCTGTAAACAAAACAATTACTCACTTCTCCAGAAGTGTCAGAGGTAAGTGTGGAATTTTACAGGAGATGCAGTAGATGATCCACAGGTTTTACAGTGTGAGGGTCTGATTCAGCATGCACTCTCTGGGAATAATCCATCAAAAGTATCCATTCAGACAGAAACATCACATTTTTCTGTTATCTTTAGTAGAGGACAAGAGGCCAGTGATCTGGAGTGTGCTGCTATCCCAAAGGCTGGTTCAGACATCACTTGACGCTATGAGAGATGTTTTTTTCATTGCCTATGTTCTTAGTTTTGGAAGAGTGCAAAAGTGTAGCTCATTTGTGCCATGTAAATACATTCCAGCTAATTGGGTGTGAAGGGAATAATGGTTTCATAAAAGTGAAGGAGGAGAATTAATTACTGATCCCGGCCTTTCTGCTGCTCTCATGAATGAAGACGAATGAAGTTGCATGTTGTTCTTGTGTTTCTCCTTTTCCTTTGTTGGAAAGAGAGCAGGCTTCCTGCTACCCAGCTGGGGCAAGGCCAAGTGGTTTCCTCTCTCCTGCAGTCTCCAGGGCCCCACGTAATGCCCGGATAAAGCCTGTCTCCAGCTGCTCTCTCTTGCCATCAGTTCATTTAGTTTATCTTAGCAAAACCACGCAAATCTGCTTCAAATTAGAACTAGTATCAGAAACACTTGGAACATTTTTAGAATGCTTTCCTTAGGAAATAGGTATGTATTACTAACAGCCACCTAGTAACCTTTGAAATCACTGACCACTGTTAGCTAAATCTGATAATGAGGTAGGGATTTATGAAGTTTATAAAATATAAACTATGTAAAAACGGGCAACTTCATAGAGGAGCCTACTAACATTGTCTTTTAAGGAGAAAACAAATGCAGTTCGAGCACAGTTGTTGTTAGACAGCAGAGTATCTATATGGAGAAGAGCCAGTATGAATGCCTCAGCTCTTGGAAAGCTTTCATTCAGCTTTCCCATTTTATCAGTCACCAGAAATTCTATTGAGGTTTCTTTGGCAAAGACCAGCTGAAGCTTTTTCTAAGCTTTGGCATTTACAATTTTTTAATATAGTGTGAGCTCAGGCTGCACTGCTGGCTGTCATGAAGTTTAGAAGTCAAATCAACCAGGAGACACAATTGCTTAGGGAAACAGACTTTGTTAGTTCTGGTACTTATAGATACCTTTTTTTAAAACTTACTTATTCTGCAGTGATTTCTGAAAATACATTTATAAAGTTTTTGAGGAACAATCAAAACCAAGCAAGGATTCTGAAAATCTTTCCCAATGGGACTCCCAGTTTTCACATTTCAGCTTGATCCAAACAAGTTCTGGTTGGGAATAAAGGTTTTGTTACAGAGCAGAGTTTCTGGGCCTTGAAGTTACTGACATCTCTGAAAAAACCAGCAGTAATATGCTTAAAAGTGAAGTTGATTGTTTCTAATGGGCTTGTATTGTTTTTTGACAAAAACTTGAGCTGTTCCTTTGACTATATGTTCTAAGAAAGTAGGAAAACAAAATTCTTTGTGGGTCTTTTTAACAGTAAACTTTTACACGTATAAATTTAGTGATTTGTGTTTCTTGTTGTTGTAATGCCCAGAATAATAGACATGAGTTGAACTGTTCAGCAAAATCCTAGTGGGGACAATGTAATGTCCTTTGATCCATTCTACTAGGGTCATTGGCTATTACAGAACAGGAAGCGTGACAGCCTAGCTATTTGAACCGCT
>NW_010206170.1:0-6031 GCF_000695765.1 Mesitornis unicolor | reverse complement strand
AAATGGCTTTTATGTTTTCAACTGCCAATTTAATCACAGAATCAGAGTGCTTGAGGTTGGAAGGGTCTTCTGGAGGTCATCTGGTCCAATCCCCCTGCTCAAGCAGGACCACCTAGATCCAGTTGCCCAGGACCATGTCCAGAGAGCTTTTGAAGATCTCCAAGCATGGAGACTCCACAGCCTCTCAGGACAACCTGTTGCAGTGCTCAGTCACCCTCACACTAAAACTCCTGATGTTGAGACGGGTTCTCCTGTGTTCAGTTTGTGCCCGTTGCCTCTAATTTTGTTCTACTTTGAAAATCTCTCACTGCTCCCATTATGTTGACTCAACAGCAGTATCCACCTCAGAAACAAACTGGCTTACAGCTACAAGGGGAACTGATCTTGAGGATATATCCTAGCACCTAGGAAAAATATTTTTTGTATGATACAAGAAAAAGGACAAGAAAGCAACTTGAACAATGAATCTATTATTGAGCTCCTTGCCCACAAGCCCCAGAGTACGGAATCAACACAATTACAACTGTTGGAGAAAAAATAGAGATTTAAAAAAGAAACAATCATTTTCTCAAAATGCAGTTTGTTCATGAAAAGCAAGCAATAAAAATGCATGCAAAGGACATGTTGCTTGGAAATCAAGAGCTTTCCTCATTTTCTTTATTCTAAGCTAGGTTGATGGCTTGATGGAAGGACACTTCTTTTCAGTAGTGAGTGAGCAGATTCTGGCAGATTATTACAGACAGTGGAATAAGGAATGTATTAGTCCTTTGTCAAAGTGGTCAGCGGGGAAGGGAGCACTGGGTAGGGATGTGTGGTAACAGAAAAATGTTCATTTAGCCTTGTTTGGTATTTGATAACAGCAAAGAATGGTTTAAACATTCACACTGCAAACATTTTGATGTGCTCTGTCATTAAAGCAGTAAATTATTTAAAGATTCTATATGTACTGCATGTGTGTTTTTCTGCTCGGCTTCAATTAGATACTTTTCTGATAGTCTGCAGTACTACTCTGGCATCGTAAGACTGTTTCTTCAGATGAATTTGCAAATACTTAATAGAGAAATACTTCTAGACTTCAGAACAAATTATATCAGTATGAGTAACTTCATTCCAAAGCTTTTTCCAAGAAGTAGACCAAATGTTTAGCAGAAAAAAAAACAGAGGAAGCAAGCACAAGTAACACCCCCATCTCCATGCAGTGAAACTGAACTACATAGTGAGAGCCTAATGATGCAGTCCTCCTATATTTGTAAGAGTCAGAAGTGCCTTGTTTACTCTGAACTAACTGTAATAGGCCTGTTCTAAGAGCCTGATAACTTCTTAGCTATCTGCAGCCTTCCTGCAGCCTGGCTCTCTAAGAATATAAACATATGTTGTCCATACCTTTGCCCTTGAAATACACTCTTAGAGAGATTGTTATATGGCATATGTGTACTTCTCTGAGACCATGAGAGAAATACAAAATGTTGGGGGAAAAATTCCCATCTTTTTTCCTAGACCCACATTAATGTGTGTTTTGTACATGTATTTCTTTATGCGGTCCTTTTTTGCAATATAAGTGTAGTCAAGTATTTTGACTAGTTATGCGTAACTAGACTTTATAATTTTGCTTCTCATATTTCCTGGAGGTTACTGCACTCTGTTCAAGGAGGTAAGTCAGTTTCTGTAGCCTAAGGCTAGTGCTGCTGGCATTGTATAAAGCAGTAGTTGGGGAAGTCCTGCAGATCATCACATCCCGAAAGGAGACCAGTCCTTGTCATTTGGACACACTCTGTCAATGCATAAGGCTAGTAACCAGCAAAAGTGATTTTTTGTCACTAGAAGAAAACTTGGAGAGATTGCTGGCATGGAAGAAAGTGAGTGTTCAGAGTGAGATCATCAAAAGAGTTTCTGAGAAATTGGCTGCAACTGAATTGTCTTCGCAGATGCTCATTCCAAAATCTGATCAAGAGTATTTTATTTTACTTGTGATTGTGGAGGGATGTCCACACATTTCTAGATGTTAAACAAAGAAATCTTTCAGAATTAGCTTTTAGCAACAGTAATATTTTAGCAAATAATTTTAGCAAACAGACATATGGACACTCTTCAAAGATAGCCTTTTAAGTCACAATATTTAAATGTTTTAAAGTAAAACCTGAAACAATATTTTTATGTTGTAAATGAATGACTAAGAAAACAAATGTTATTTCTGTGCTGAATCACTGTTAATATGGCTATGTTTAACAGAAGGTGCATTCACTAAAACGTCAAGTCACTTCAATATACAGGCCATCAGTTAAGGTTGTAAGTACAAACATCCTCATTTACAGAACAATTCTTAGTTTAAACCACAGAGGATTTTTTTCAAAATGCTACAGTAGTAAGAGAAACTGAAACTCTTGGCCTAGCAATTCTGCTGCTCCAAACTTCAAACTTACACTAAGCAGAAGAGCAAAAAGAAGGCCATAAAATTCAGGGAAGATGTCCAGGGTCTGAGTCTCACAGTAGATCTTCAGCTAACCTTCATTCAGAGTAGCCTGAAGGTTCCCAGAGTTTTTTCCAGCTGCCTGCACTTCCAAAAGACAATACACGTGCTGAGTCTATCTTGACTGTGCCACTGCTTGGTGGTGACTTTGTCTTGCCTCCCAAGACACTTCCATTTTAAGGCAGCACAGTGGTCAAAGCCCATGGCTCTGTGCTTGCTAAGTCAACTCTTTTCCAACCTCTTAGCATCACTCAGGCAATCTCAATCAATTGGACAACAATGAAGAATCTGTACTTTTCCTTCTGCTGTGCTGAAATTCCTCAAAGTACTGAATGATTAGTACAAATACACTTGAGCACTAGAAGGAAAGTCTAGTACTGCTTTTTTGTTCTTTAGCAGTAGGACACGGTATATGAAAATCATGATGAACCATTAACTGGACGCTTCCTAATTATTGCTGTGTAGTAATTTTCCTCTTTGAAAAGTTGTTCCTGAATCAGGGTGTGCATATAAGTACAGCTATCTTTGGTGTTGTGTTAGGAGCTGTGCTAAGAATCAGGTCTCTTATAAGGACAGCGGAACACCTTTTTAAAAAAAAATAGGTGTGCAGTGCCAGATTATTATGGCTGAGCTTTTTCTTTCTGCTAGCCTTTCATTTGTTTTTTCTAGGTACCATACTGAAAGCTGCATGTGGTGGAATTGTTTGTAGTAATCTCTGAACTGTAAAGAGAACATTTGCTGTCACTTCCTTTTTTCTAAAAGCATATATGAAATAATATGCAAACTGTAATAGCAACTGGTATTAAACTCTATTTTTCTCTCTTATTAAAGCCTAATAAGATCTAAAAAGAACCTTTGAAATTTCAAAACCCCTCTCATTTACAGAAGTTTTAGGACATCATCATCGATGGGAGAGCTTGGCCATGTGCCTATACAAAAAAAAAATAATAGATTAGTCCTCCCTGGGAATAATTACAGGGTGCTACCTTAGGGGTAACAGCGATCAGAAAAAAATTTGAGGCTGTCACAGCTGTGTGGCTGATAATTATCTTTTTATTCTTAGCTTAGTGGTGATGGGGTGTTATACTTGAAAAGCTGTTAACCTCAACATTTTCCACCACACTGTACAACAACAAAGTGTGGGCCAAATTTAGAGCTTCAGTACTGTTTAGAAAAAAGCTTTCAAATGGTTGTTCTGCCCTTGTGAACTGTGGGAACAAAGTGGGCAGTGCTTGTTTGATGGGTACTTCGTCACTGATGGCGCTGGGATCTGAGAGTTGGCCAGAGGTGCTGAGTCCAGCAAGTATTTAGCCCAGCACTGGCCATCAGAAGTTTACTTTGTCCGAGTGGTTGGTCAAGTCCCCACAGCAGCCACAGACTGGTGAAGTGTGGGAGTCAGGGACAACAGACTGTGAGACACATCCTAAGGTTGATGAGACTTCTTTGTGAGTGATGGATTCTGGTATCTAATATACTTTGAGATATAACTGGGAAGGTGGATAGTAGATAAAGATTACTGAATGTAAGGTGCCGTTAATAATAGATATTATTGCTACATGGATAACAAGAAAAGTAAGTTTTAAAACAAATAACAAACTGAGAATTTTATTACTTTTACATAAGTATGGTAGCCTTCACACTTACTTTCTTGCTTTCATACTTCTTGGAAAAACCTTACCCTCTTACTCTCTTAAGTATTAGAAGGGATGGTGTTTACTTGTGAAGAATCGTAGAATTATTTGGATTGGAAGGAACCTTAAAGATCATCTGGTTCCAACCCCTCTGCCAGAGACAGAAGAAAAATGTAAGTTTCCCAGCACCTGATTTTCCAGAAGTGCTGCAGGGTAGGCTGTGGGCTAGCAACAAAATAACGTCATACAGATTCATTTTACCTCACTTTATTATGCAGTTTATCCTAAATGAAGTCATTGTATAATGTCATCAGATAACTATGCATATGTTAACTGCATCTCTGCTTCATCAAAAGCGTTTAATGAAGACTTACAAACACAGTATAAACGAAGTTATTTCTATTTCCAGTACTGATCTCGATGGAATCTCGCTGTGAGGTCAGTGAACCAGCCATCTCCAAGAATGAGTGAGCTGGGATGTCTGCTGTGTAGCAGAACGTCACAGACTCTCCTTTGATGGATAAACAGGCTGGAAAATCCTGGTTTTATGTGCCAGGGGAATTCATTTGGATCAGATAGCATAGTAAGTATGACACGTCTGAAAGACAGTGTTTACAGTTCAGTGGGGATGTGTTTCGTTGAGTAGCAGTTAGTGCTGTGTTTGCTGAAGCGGCAGGTTAATCATGACACAGACAGGCGCCACTTTAAATTGTTCTTCCAGTTAGTCTCAATCCAAACTCCTTGTTCTCGCTTTGCCCTTTTCCAGAGGTGAACGGACATTACTCAAAATTGTGGAGTGTTTCTGCAATAGCCACAAGTATGCAAAGTTTAACAGCTGTGAAGGAACCCGAAGTTTTTAAGCGCGTGCTCTGAGATGTAAAAAGATACAAATCTAGTGCCCTTGATGTTGAACAGTAATGCACTGAGGTATTTGGCAGTAGTCCATGCTGAAGTATTTTATTTAAAAAGGAATTTTAGTGAATTTGTTTGCCCAATTTTTTGTTTGTCTGACATTTTGAAAATAAGGTTAATTTGATGTAAAACAAGTTAAGGGAGATGTTTAGAGGGGAAAAGCAAGCACACTGAACAAATATTTCTCTACTTTGGAGTTATGTTTGCACGTAGCTGATCCAGAAGCATGCATGCCTGGAGTTTCAAAACTTGATGTTTCAGATACACAGCTTGCAAGACACCGTGCCCGGGCTAAAACTCAGCTCTGAATTCAGTGTGGAAAAGCATACTTCCTTTCTGATCTACATCAGAAAAAAAAAAAAGTAGCCAGGCTTTGTAGGTGAGGCTTGCACCCTGGACATGGAATTATTTTTCTGAAATTATTTACATACCAACAGATCTCCTGTTGTTGGAGTGTTATTGAAGACGGGAATGTCTTCCCCTCTGTAAGTGAAACTTCTACAAGTTTTAAGGCAGTTAGCTGCAATTTAACATACAATAATTTTGGTTAAACTGTGACTTTCTATACCATAATTTGGTCCATTTCCTATATTGTGTTGCTGGGTCAGGTTCTAAAACATTAATCAGTTTGGGTTTTTTGTTGTTGTTGTTGTTGTTGTTGTTGTTGTTGTTGTTGTTTGTTTGTTTTAATAGCCAACATATGATGCTTTGTGCACACACCGAGGCTTTGAGTTAATGCAAATACTGCTGCAGTCGCTTGAACGCTCCTTCAACAGCTGGTGCTTCGGCGGGCCATCCTTACCCCGAGCACTTGCACGTGTTTTTACATCTTTCTCCACACTTTATAAGCATAAACCAATTAAGTATCATGGTCCCGCTGTGGGTAGGTGTGGAGAAAATACGGGGACAACGGCTCAGCGCGGCCGGCGGCTGCCCGCGGCGGGGTGCACTCCGCGCCGGGGTGCACTCCGCGCCAGGTTTTGCGGGGCTCTCCACTCCACGGCGGCTGCAGGGGGTGCCG
>NW_010206169.1:0-8863 GCF_000695765.1 Mesitornis unicolor | reverse complement strand
GACACTGCTTTGACTAGTTTTGGTGCCTGAACATGTGCATCACCCTTCATCTCTTCCAAAACATATATTTATTGCAGGAGTTCAGTCCTAAGTTATCAATAACACAATCTGGTTAAGCAGTAGTGGAAATGATCACATATTACTGAATTCATAAGAAACTTTCCTTGTGAGGGATGGCTGGTTTCAGACTGAGTCCCAGTTAACACTCCCACTTAACATACCGTGTGCTTCTGAAAGAGTCAGGAATTTTCTCACTGTATTCTGAGAGAAAATTGTTATTGAAGAGACAAAAAAAGCCCCAAACAACCAGAAACAGGAAGAAATTTATATTAATAATAAGGAAGAATATTTAAATGTCAGGTTATCTGCCTGGCCTGCTATATGCTAGAAGTGCTAACAAGCAATTGTGTTGCAAAGTAAAGAAAAACTCCTTTGCCTTTTACTGCCTTTAAAATAACAGCTGTGTGAGAGTCATGCTGTTATTCTTGGCAGACCATTGCACCTCAGCTCCCAGTGAACTTCAAGAAACAGAAATACAAGGACATGGAGCACCTAACAGGAAACCTGCTTTCCCCTCTTCGCATTGCTTTACAGACAGAAAAATCCACAGGAGTTACCTCTTTGTATTCAGTCTTTTGAGAAATCTACAGACTCAGCATTGTTACATGACCTTCTAACCACATGTGCACAACAAAGGATTGCTCGATGCTTTACAGATGCATTTCCTGTTTGAATTAATGGTTCAATTCAGAAAGAAAAATATAGAAAAACAGTGTGGTTTTCCTTTCCTACATTTTTCTTGAAGAGTGAGAGACTTGTCTCATTTTATCTTAACATTTCATGTAGGCTGATGGCTGTTTCTAATTGGAAACAAAACAGAATAAAAACATAAGTCTGATCTTAACATCAATATGATCACATTGTAAAGGCATTTCTTGAGTCCCTGGCCAGTATCACTTTACTTTAGCAGTCAAGGTTCTGCCCCTGGCATGAAGATATCCTCTGCAGCCTATTTCATCCCACCTCCTACCAGATACAGACCAAGAAACAATCCTTTCCTTAGCTCTCATTAATTAGCCTAAAAGCTCTTTGTTAACCACTGATCATTTAACAGCCAGATGTCATTTGTTGCACATGATGTTGGAACCTGCATTGGATGCACATTAATAACTCAAATAGGAAATCCATTAACAGCTGAAACAATGCCTAGCAAAGCAGTTATCTTTTCCTGGAGAACAAAACTACCTTGTGATTCATGCGGTCTCCTGTAAAATCCAAATAATAGAAGTTTTAAATATTCACTAGTTCATCGGGTAGCTGTTTACAGAGGATCTGTGACTTTGAACTCTGACTGGTAATCAATAAATGATTGCCTTCGAGTTGTGATTTGTGTAAAACTCAGTATCAGCCTGGAAAAGTTTACATTTCTTGATTAAAGTTACCCATAGCCTATAGTTTAGACAACTGAAGTCATGGTACTTTTCTTACAATGCTAACTGCATTCTAGATAGAAGTATTTTGCTGTGTTTAGCAAAGAGAGAACTGGTATCCTGCTTCTCTGCATGCTGTTCAGTATGCACCGGATCATTAATGTGAAATACTGCACAGTTGGTTTGCAATTCATCTTAAAGATGAACTGCAGTTCCTTAATGGTCTTGAACTTTTAGTTTAAGAAAATAAATAATATAAATCCTTCAATGTAGGGCAGAGGGGAGGAACCAAAAGTGCCCATTCCTGGCAGTAAGGTTATAAAAAACTCCGCTCAAAAATGCCTTCTATATTATTAGACATTACTTATTTCCTGACATCATTTCTTGAAGTGGATTAATTGTCACTGGGAAAATATTTTGCACAACACAGAGGGTGCCAAGGCATTACCTAAGCATATACATCTGTATCACTGAAAGTGGCCAATATAACTAGAAATGCTACCCAAAGTTCTCAGGCTAAAGTGACATCATAATATCACACTAACTCCAGTTTTTCTTTTCTTTTAGGTATGAAATTCACACTTCTTTATAGCCAGGTTTTTCTTTGCTGTATTAGGGTAACATTTCAGAGCAATAGTCAATAAACTGTTTTGTAGTTTAATTATTTTCAGTCTATTAGAACATTTTGGGCCAGTGCACTGGAAAATCCTGACTCATGACCAACACTTCAGTGGGGAGTGTCTTTTAAATTTCTACACAGGCCTTAAGAAATGATAGCAATTTACTGTCTGCACAAAATCTTTCTGTATATTGCTTCATATTATTGGTGTCTGATTGCATTACCATCAATGGTGACAAAATATCTCATACTGATTTCAGTAGGAGAGGAAAATAAAATAAAAGTAACCCATTTAATATGTTGCAGGTCTTCAGTAAAGTAATTGTCTGGTTCAGCGTGAAGACAACACCAATATTTTCCTGCTGAAGTCTAACAACCTGTGACTGAAATGTCAGCGAGAGTTACAGGTTCTCCTGGGAGACAGGTTTGTAATATATCCCCTAATATGAGAACAGGGTCTGTCAATTAAATGAAAAAAATGGCAAATTCAAAAGATGTGAAAATCTCACTTTTTAGTATAGGTTAGCCTAGACTGTCAAATCCATTGCACAGTGAGACATCAGGTCAAATATTATGGCTGGATATTTAAAGACTTTGGAACATATCCTGCCAATTTGTATTGCTGTACAACGATAATTAGACACTGTCTTAATGGTTTTCAGGTTCCCAGAAAGACAAAGTTCTTCCTTTGAACTTCACCATGCACACGGTGAATTTCAGTATACTGTGAGGACTAAGACAGAAGGAAAAATTCTCAAAGGTCAAAAGTATAGCAACAAAGTACAGTAGTATTCCTGTTCCTATGGGAGCTGGCTACCAAACACTCAGTGCTGACTCTGAAATTCTCCCCTATTGTGTTTTGACTATGACTAAGGTACATGAAACTGAAACTCTTACGGGATATCTTATGCACTGTACTAAGAATTATCAAAGGAAGAAAAAAATGAAATGTAAGGAGCGCAGGGACAGGAGCACAGGCTTCACACCAGAGACTTCAGCCAGTATAGCCCAAGTAGGGTTGAGTACTCTTTGGAGTGCAAAGATACAACTGAAAGGCAAGGTCCTGTCTAATCTGAGGCACATTCGGGTTGGATTCTGGAGGTCAGTGGTTGAAGAGGACACCTATGCCCTCATCAGCTTCCTATGCCTTATCTGTCAGCACCCTAGTATGCAGTTAAGTGGGTCTTTCTCTTATAAGGTTTGGTATGTGATATTTGATAGGTGCTATGTTACTAGGCACATTCCTATAAAATTCTTATTGTTCCACTTTTTTTGCTTTTACCTACAACAACACTTCTTGCTGGAAAGGCTTTGTTTATTCGTAGTGTAAGGAAGTAAGTATGGGATGAAGCACAAAGTAGATGCTGTTTATGCTCTAAGATGTAAAACAAAAATCAGACCAGAAGTGGGGAATAAACATTTTTGAGGAAGAAATTGACATAGAATGAGGTGGAAAGGCACCACTTAACACATTGCGAATTCAAGAATAGAAGTGCTTACTTGGTACTCAGACTACCAATAAGAAACGAGTGAAATTGATGAGACTGAAGACACAGTGGTAAACCCATGGTTTTGGCTTTACCACAGGTTTTTGTTATGGGACGATCTTTACTGTGCCTGGAGATTCTTTATTATTAATAACCATGGAGAAAATGGGACTCCATGCAAGAGATCATTTAGATAATTTCCCTGACATGGTACATGGTGAGCCATACTTCCATTATTACTTCCAGATGTTTGACTCTCCTGTTCATAAACCCCTGCAATGATGGAAACTCCCTCTTTTTGTGAGTGTTTGCCTCCCTTTCTTCACATGTGTTTCCCAGTGACCTACCACAATCTCTGTTACTGCAGGTGATACCCACCGTATCTTCCTGTACAAACCATGGACAGCCAGAGAAGATTGTTCCAACATTCTTCACGTCAGGATTACAAAGTGCAGTTTGGCTTTCATATGCCAGGCTGAGTTTTCAACAGTTCAAGTATAAAATCATCCATTTCATTTATAAATGCACCGAATCCAATTCACCATCATTAAGACACATGGAATTCGTTATGTCTTTTTAAAATATCTCCTTTCAGATTACAACTGTATCTGAAATATGTGGCAGCTCTGTAACCAAACAATAAAAAAGTCCAAGCAAACAAGATCTGAAAGGCTGTGCCGTGACACTTGTTACATAGAGGAATGTTATGGTCTAGAGTTCACTGCAGCAGAAAACAAGCTGGAAGAGGTGCTGCGATTAATGCATTTTCTCTACTAGAATTCCAAATTGCTATTACAAGACATTCAAACTTGTGAAAGGAAGTTTATAGATCTCTCAAGGTGTCAGCGCAAATAAATGTTCCTATGCACACCTTGTGGTTATTTGAATAAGATAGGAAATCACTTTGCAAAGGTAAAAAAGTGCTGAGAAAGTTCTCTTTTTTTGTTACTGCTATTTTGTGCTCCACCCATCTATTAAGTTTCTGTATCACTGTAGCATGCACAGCTCTTACTTTCCATTCATTCAGCTGTAATCTATTCAAGCATCTAGATGAAGGGATCTTTCAGATGAGGCCTCTTATTTCTGAAATAAGAAACCTGATGAGCCAATCCCTAAGGGACGTAGACTAACTTATTTCTCACGGTAAAACCCAAACCACGCTGTTGCACACTGTAAAAGGAGACTTTTCATATAACACCATGTCACAGACTGTTCTCAACAAATGAGACGGGCAGGCACCTCTCCTGCCAACTACTAACACCCTGCTTACACCTCTCAGCAATCCCTGGAGCTGGCACTTCCAACAACAGCTTTCAGGGAATAAGGCCAGAAGGGATCATTATGATTTAGAAGGATAAATATTTCATAAGTGAGAAAGTGATTTAGGTGCCTTTGCCAAGTTCAAAATCCTGGTACTAACTATGAGTTAATTAGTGTATAGGGATAAATTGCTGTATTTAGGTTGCATTTAGATACTGCAGTTAAGACGTTCTCATATGTTCATTAGTAAAGAAAATGTTGGTTGATGGCACAGATCTGGCCCTTTTGGGTCTGCAGCTAGTTTGGATTTGCAGACTGTGTGGCAGTGTACCAAGGCCTCAGGGTGGAGATTAGATCTCTGCATTTTGAGTTGATTGCTTGAGGAACAAGACAGTGCAACTTGAGGAAAAGGAAAGGACAAGCTGGACTGTGCCATGAGAAAAGACAGAAAACCCCCAAACAACCATTTTGCATATGGGGAGCTACTGCCACCAGAGCCCATGCCATAAAGCAGTAGCTGACAGACTACATCCATCTGTGTGAAGTGATATCTAGTCCACAAAATGGCTTCTCCCAGCCCAATGTTTCCTCTCAGAGAAAGCACTTCTAGACATACATATTGACCTTTACATAATATTCACTGTGCAAAGGCAGGACACAGACCTACAAGTCAGTGTAGTGTCAGGAGCAGGGGCAAACAGCCCATTCCAGCAGCTCTAGACCACTGCGCATGGGAGGAGCCAGGAGTATGTTGAGCATCAGGAAGGCCAGTGGTGGTCCATGCTCACTAACTGCAGAATGAACATCAGAGCAGCTCAACATCTGACTTTGTGAGTCTACAGTCACCAGCACTTGCTAAGAACAAACATCGTTATTGCCATGACCTTCTTCAGCTGCTAGGCCACCAAGAATGGATCCCATTTGTCTCTTCCTCCCAGTCATTTGCCTTCTTTGTCCTTCATGACATCTCTCTCTCCTCAGGTGACCATAGGTGATCTCAAAGGATCATGATTTCATAAGTACAGTGAGATGAGCTGGAGTTCAGATCAGGAAAAAAATAGGAAATACGGGGACAGGATAGGTGTAAGGTAAAGTTGAGACCATTTCATGATCAAAATGGTGGCTTGTCCCTTCTTCAGTTGTTTAAGCACTTGAAATGTAGCAGTTATGGATCATTCAGGCTAAAACCCGGCATTGTATTATTTCCTTCCTCTGCCCTGGTTTCTAATGGAGGGGACCATTTCCTGTCAACTGTAACCCAAGTATCTGTTCAGACACATTCAATAATTTGGACAGGGAATAACCACTGGAAGCACAAGCAGCATCCAGTTGGCTATAGTATGTCACCTCATCTCCACAGCTCTTAAGGAACAGACCCTAAATGGAATCCCATCCTTACCATGGGCAGTTGTTTTGCCTCTCTAGAAGGCAGCCTGACTTACCCACCTAAAATAGAGGCCTTGATGGTGAACTGGCTGCCTTCAGTCATCACAGCATCCAGAAATTGTGTCTTCCTGCTAATTAAACCCTAGGGCTGACTGCAAATTTAAAAAAAAAAAACAAAACCAAAAACAAAACCAAAAACAAACCACCACCACCACCAAAACAAACAAAAAAACCCAAACCTTGAAAGTGTAAAAAGGGCTTGTTACTGTTCTATTTCCTAATTCTCAATTTTTATTAAAGAGATACTGACATGTTTTCTTTTGACTGTTCTTTAATTTAATTTTTAATTCCACTTTTGGGTTCAGGACTGTTACTGAAAATTCAACTAGTTAATAAAGTTCTTGTTTTCTTAAAGACACAAAACACAGGAATCAAAGTTGAAACAAAATATTTGAAAACAGTAAAAATATTTTCAATAATTTAGATATTTTTGATCATAATTCTCATATTTTTTCATTTTCTTTTTAAACTGTGCTAGATTAATATTTATGTTATTCTCCCCCTCCTTTTTCCTGTCCTGTATTGGCAAACCAGTTCTTCTGCCCAACTCAGCTGGTAAACCTGTGGCTTCTTTTTAAACTTATTAGATATCTGTAATTTCCTATTCAAGCTTCCATATTGTTTGCAATTTCATATTGTCCACATCAGTGATCTTTGCATCATTAGAGCAGTGGGAAGCCTGGAGAACAGAGAGCTGTACATATTCTGTCCTTTTCTTCCCAGGATTTCCGCCATGTAATGCTGCATTGCTTTCACCCTGACTTTCCTATATTTAAGCATAGGAGTCCTGAACAATTATGAAGGGAATGGGTATTAATTGGGGTTCTTAATTGTTTATTAGTTTGCAGAGGAAAAAATAATCTGAAATTCCATGTATTATTTGATGGAAACTGCCCTGACACCTGGAAGGGATGGCTGATCCCCATTCTGTATGCAATATCCCACCATTTCATTGGAGTGTTAACACAATACTCAGTCAAAGGCAGGTTTTTTTGGAAAGGTGTGACGCACACAGCCACTGTCAAAGTATGTGAATAACCTGAAAAAGAAGCTTGTGTGCCTGAAAGCTTGTTTGATTTATCTCCCAACTCTATCAGTTAGTCTCATAAAAGATATTACCTCTCCCAACAAATCATACTTTGCTCATTGGAACACTACATGGCATACTTAATTATTGTAAGCACACTGGGGATGCTGGATTAAAAAGCCTACAGACATTTAAAGCAGGATTAATGTCTTTGCATAACAGTGGAAACTGATGTAACTTCCATGCCACTGAGAAGCAAATTTGCAATGGAAATAATACCATTTTAATGCCAGAAAGTTTGAATATCTGCTTGGTTTGAGGAAACATTCTGCTTTCTACATTTTTCTCAGCTTCAAGGTTCTGGACTTTTGTAGAGAAATCATACAGTAACTGGCTTTTCAGACTTGATTCTCAAAGAAATGAAGCTTTATGTATTCCTGAAGTCTTATCTATCAGTCTCCTGGCTTCTCCTTAACTTTTGAATCTACTAGCCAATTTCAAGCAAATTTTGGTGAAGGCTAGAGGTATAAAAGATGTTATATTCCTAAAGTTGTGCAGAAATTGGGAGCTGAGTAGAACAGAAAGAATTAAAGTTCAGTGAGACAGAGGCAAATGACTCAGGGGGTATAGGCAGTGCCTGGCAGCAGTTGACCCAGCTATGAGCAAGTAGAGCCATGAGAATACCAGAACAGAAGGAATGAAGGGAATGAGAAATACTAAATGGATTTAAACTTTCATGCTGTGGCTGGTTTGAGTGATGTAAGTGAGCGATAAGAAAATCTGCTTAGAATTTCTAAAGCAGACCCTGACTTTCATTAACATTCTTCATTTCATTTCATTTTCATAACATTCTTAGAAAACTCAGCATCTACCAAACTTCACCATATTCCCAAGAAGGCACTTGGTCTTGAACTACTTGCATTGCTAGAAAGTCAGCTGCCACTAAATAAGAGGAGCAGACTTTCATTTAGTAGTAGAGAAGAAGACATATGTATATATTAGATTTGTAGGTAGTATGTGGGTGAGAGTCCCAGTCCTAAATAGTGCAGACTGGAATCATAAAACCATAAAATGATTTGGTTTGGAAGATATGTTAAAGATCACCCTGTTCCAATCCTCCCTGCCCACAGGGACACCTCCCACCAGACCAGGTTGCCCAGAGCCCTGTCCAACCTGGCCTTGAACACTTTCATGGATGGGGCATCCACAACTTCCCTGGGCAACCTGTGCCAGTGTCTCACCACCATCTTAGTAAAGATTATCTTTCTAATGTCTAATGCCCTTATAAATGCTCCAAAGTACTCGGTTGATGTCTTCTCTAGGTCCTGTGTGACGGCTTTGGTCTTGAGACATAGTTATGATTCATCGTTGTGATTTTTTCCACTTTGAATTTCACGAAATAATGAATTGATACCTTACATGATTTCACAGCCTGGCACTGAGGCCCTATGTTAGAGCCAATAATGCAAACCATATTCCTACTTCTTGGAGCATCCCCCCAGGGAAAAAAAAAAAGAAAGAAATTTTCCGTTGATCATGCCTGGTTAAATGAAACCAGTGGGACAAGGCCAACTGTATGAGCTTCAACAAGGCC
>NW_010206168.1:0-23950 GCF_000695765.1 Mesitornis unicolor | reverse complement strand
GGGGGGGAGTTTGTTTCAGAGAACTGTAGTTTGCTCTGTAAACACAGTGCCATGTGACAGATGCAACATTTAGAAGTCCACACTGGGGTATGATCTATATTAACAGCAGTCAAGGTGTGCCTCCCAGATCCCTGGGATCTTTGTTTTCTAGATACTTTTAAACTTGTTAGCCCCTACAGAATTCTCAGGAAACAAACAACATTTTCTCAAACCAAGTATTTTGTAATGAGGTTTTCCATCTATTGATACCATCTTTCCAGGGAAAGGAGAGGAAGTAGGAAACTCTCCTTCATTCTTATAACCTCTTAATAGGAATAAAATAATATACTGTAACAACAGTTTTAGGATCTGCGTGGAGATATGCAGAATCATATGGTAGAAAGGAATCCTGAGACACAGGTCATTTTCCCTTTGAAAGCTGATTACATCCTTTCTACCAGATGTTTGTCTACCTAGTTCCATACAGGACACAGTAGTTGCTCCAGCAACCTACTCCAGTGATGCTATAGCCTCCCTGACCAGGAAGGTGTTTTTAAAATCCAATCTGAATCTTCCTAATTTCAGTTCAGTCCAATTGCTTTACCCACCTTGGACAGGGAGATCAGACTTTTACATATATGAAAAGAAAAATCATACTCTCTTCCAGACATCAGTGCCTCAGGCTCAGTAACCTGTTTCTTTTAATCTCTGTGGGCCACATTTTCTGGGGTTCTTATTATCCTCCTTGTTTTCCTCTAAACTGTGTTTGACTGATCCAAATCTTTCCTGAATTACATTGCCCCAAATAGGATGAAAGGCTCCAGCTGGGAACTTCTGAAAAATGTAAAAACGTTGCACCTTCTTGCAAATCACGGAATCACAGAATTAATGAGACTGGAAAAGACCCTGAGATCATCAAGTCCAGCCTATGACCTAACACTACCACATCGGCTGAAGTGCCACATTCAGCCTTTCCTTAAACACCTCCAGGGACAGTGACTACACCACCTCCCTGAACAGTCCATTTCAGTGCCTGATCACCCGCTCTGTGAAAAAGTGCTTTCTAATATCCAGCCTAAACCTCCCCTGGCACAGCTCCAGGCTATGCCCTCTCATCTTGTCACTAGTTGTCTGGAAGAGGAGCCCTACCCCCACCTGACTACAACCTTCCTTCAGGTAGTTGCAGAGAATGATAAGGTCCCCCCTGAGTCCCCTCTTCTCTAGGCTAAACAACCGCAGCTCCCTTAGCCTCTCATTGTAGGACTTTCCCTCTAGTTCCTTCACCAGCCTCATTGCTCTCCTCTGGACCTGCTCCAGCACCTCAATGTCCTTCTTGAAGTGAGAGGCCCAGAACTGTTCATAGTACTCGAGGTGAGGCCTCACCGGTGCTGAGTACAAGAGGAGAATTACATCCTTACTCCTGCTGGCCACACTATTCCTGATATAGGCCAGGATGCCATTGGCTTTCCAGGCCACCTGTCAACCAGTGCTCCCAGTTCCCTCTCTGCTGGGTTGCTCTCCAGCCACTCTTCCCCCAGTCTGTAGCGCTGCATGGGGGGTTATTGTGGCCAAAGTGTAGGACCCTGCACTTGGTCTTGTTAAACTTCATGCCATTGGCCTCTGCCCACCGGCCCAGCCTGTCCAGGTTCCTCTGCAGCCTCTTCCTACCCTTCAGCAGATTGATACTACCCCCCAGTTTGGTGTCATCTGCCAATTTACTAAGGGTAGACTCAATCCCCTCATCTAGGTCATCAATAAAGATGTTGAATAGAACTGGGCCCAGTACTGATCTCTAGAGGACACCATTGGTCACTGGAAGTCAACTGGATGCAGCACCATTCACCACCACTCTCTGGGTCTGGTCATCCAACCAGTTTTTAACACAGCGAAGGGTGCACCTGTCCAAGCCATGGACTGCTAGCTCTTCCAGGAGGATGCTGTGGAAAATGTTCCCCAATAGCTGTTATCCAGGCACTAAACCTAAAGAAAGGTATAAACAAGGTTCTTTCTACAAAATAGGGTGTTAAAGAAGTTGCTGTGTTGTCCCAAAAACCAACAGTGAGCTGAACAGTGGTTCTTACTAGGGTGACACAGCCAGCACTGACACAATCCCTATCATGTTCTCACATTCCCCTCTCCTCATTTCCTACTACCAGCAGCAATATAACCAGCGCAAAGGGAAGAGGAATGCACCTTTTCATTTCTGTGTATTTAAGTATCCTGGCCAGTAAGAAGTGGGTCAAAACATTAGAATCTATTTTGATGCAAGAGAGGTCTAAGTTAAGCAGAAGCAAATCTGTCTGTAATAGTGCTTTGGTGCAGCAAATAAAAAAACCTTGTACAGAAATATCAGCAACAAATTTAGGAAAAGTTAATAACTACAATTTAGCCAAGAAGATACAAATACTGTATCTATATCTGTGTTCTCTGCATTGACCCTGATTTTATTTTAATATCATGTTATCTGCTGGGAACGATGTTATCACTGGGCCAGTTGGTTTAAATAGAAAAAGCAATCAAGATGATGAAGAGGCAGTACATATTCTTACCATCTCCCTTTGCAGAAAAGATGAGCAATAATTTCAAATTTCATTGAAAAATCTGAATATTTTACTGGTTTCGGCAGTTGCCAATTGTGCCAATGTGCCTCTTCGTCTCCTTGCCTTATAAAGGAATTATGGGCTATACATCTGCTGGAACCATTAACTATGAGAAGATTATGGCTGTGTTTTAAAGTATCATCAGGGACCTTTACATAACCCTTTTGAAGCTATTTTTTCAGGCTGTCTGCAGACTCAGGCAATTGCTTTTGCAACAATTCGCATGCTGCTTGTAGACTAAAGGCCTGTTATTTGAAGTTTTCTTTGTGATCACAGAGACAGTGAGTAAGTACTGATATACAGATATCATGAGGCATGCTGGATTATGAGGACGTTCATGAGCTGCACTATGGAGAAGCCAGCACAGATCCAAAAAGACATGAATTTTCAGAAAATGGACTAGATAATCCAAAAGACATGCTGGCAGTAATAACACCAGTGAAAGGTGTCGTACTGCTAAACAGTGAAATCAGTACACGTTCTGCTGAAAAGTTCTGTGAATTCACATCATGCTGTAATTGAGCGTAGCAAAGTGTGAGCACTCACAGTTAACATCACAGGACCATCCCTTACTTCTGACAGATAGAAGATACCAGTTTCACAGCTGAAACGTTCCTCTCCTGGTACACAGGCATTACTTAAGCCTCTGGTTACAATTTGTGTTGAATGCAGTCAACAATTACAGATAACTGGTGACCAAAATATACTGCAGTAAGTGTAGAAATCAAATGCAATGGTTGACATATTAGAGTTTTATATTTTTTGTTGTCACACTATCCAATGAATTTAGAAATATTTCTTAATGAGTGGCCTTACAAACTGGTATTATTATATCCTTTGAAGTAAAAGTAGGTCTCAATCTGCCTATTTTATTTTTATTTTTTACTTTTCCTTAAATCAGCAAATCCGCTACATAGCCTCTTGCTGATTTTAAGAGGCATATGGTTCTTAATCCAGTGGTGTATGAATTATGGCAGTAAATGGCTTTGAAAGTGCCTCAAAAGCAAAAATATGGAAATTTCCCCCCCAAGAGACTAGGATGAGCAGTCATTATTTTTGTGATTGCAGAGAACACTGCCCAAGTGTTCCAAGACTGTGTGTGTGTAATTGTTTGTCTCTTTCTTGCTTTGAAGTACTTTTTTTTAAACTGTAAAACCTCAGACTCACTCAAGGACAGCTTCCACAGCTTGGTCAAGAACACTAGCATATCTACATATTCACTAAGTCATAAATCTTCTGTACTTTGGCTATGCATATATGACACATGACCCTTATTTCTCCCTTGTGGTTGCACTCTGAGAGACAATAGAGGTCCACTAAAGCACACAACTTCCCTCTTAGGTAATATTTCATATGTCTCTCTTTACAACTACCAACACATCAAGGTAACTGAGCTGCAGTCTGGGAGGGGAGTTTAACTGTAATTGTCTTAAATTGTCTAATTTTGATAAAATGAGCAAGAAAATTCCCTCAGTTATTTGTTAGTATAATAATGTCATCTATATGTTTCTTGCCTTGTGCTATTCTGTTTTGTAAAGGGGAATGAACTATACTCTGAATCCTTCCGATATTTGGTTCAATCTGTCTGTCAGACATTAATTAGTTTCATAGCGATCTCTCACTGCTGTCTTGTGGAAAGACAGCAAGACTGAAAAATAAGCCAGGATGACAAAGGGAGAGCTTGACTTGCTTCTGACCAAAGAAATCTGTCATTAGGAAAAGGTTCAGAACTCAGATCTGAAGCTCCTTTGCCTGCCTTTTGGGAGTACAGATGACTGGATTAAAACATTAACACATTATTATACACAAAATCATCTTTTCAAAGAATGGTCTATTTGCTCATTTATTTCTATGTACATAAACAACTGTAGAGAGGGAGATTTTCAGAACAAAGCACTGGAACTCAACCATGCAACTCACTAATGACAGTGGCTGTTAGGCGCCCAAAACGCTGAACGAGGTTTCCAAATTAACCTTAAAATAACATTATGGAGGCCTCAGTAGCAGCTCTGCAGTTAAATCCATATTAAAATTTGCACTTGGAGCATCACTAATGTCCCAGGATTTCCTACTCAAATTACTCCGCATCATTTCCCTATTTTACATACTGAGGTCTAATTCTCTGCTTTGTAACAGCATTTTTTAACACTGGTACAAAGCATATTTGCAGCACCAGCAGAAGAGTGCTACAACAGAGCAGAGAGTCATGTCCTAACTCTCCAGGGCACAAGGGAATTTGTTCATGTATATTTAAATATATTAACTTTCATTCAAAAAGAAATTCTAACCTGTCCTATTAAAAAATCTGGAGTTCAGGTTCCCATCTTGTATCGGTTAATAGCAATAACGCATCACATGTCGTAAGTCACAAAAAAGATTTGTTGTAAATACTTTAAAGGTGATCTTTTTGATATATATTTTAAGCACAAATTAATCCCGTTTTTTTGTAATTAGCTTTCTCCAGCTCTAGCAGTCAAAATCAACATTTAGCTGAAGACAGTGCATTCCGTTTGCAGCAGCACCCAGTCTTCTCCTCACTGCCCACTGTGAATTTCAGCACTGAAGTGGAAAGTAGCTCCTTATGTTTATGCCTCTGTACACAAAGACAACTTCAAATATGGTAAAATGAGGGATTTTTCCAAATCTATACTATTTTCCTAACACTTTCTTCCTATACCAAACTCTCCTCCATAAAGCTCCACCCTACCTCTCTCCTGCTCACCATTGCAAACCTTCTGTCCCCAATGGCTCATGGCTGTCCACACGTGACCCACCAAACTACCCATAGCCTTTTCCCTTGTGCACCAGCCTGTACTTGCCTCCCAATATCATCACTGCCTCAGTTGCCCTGGCACTCTATGCCTGTGGAAAGGTCAACTTCCACCTATGCCACATGCTGCTATGCTGTTTTTTCATTCACGTGGTGATCTCTCCTACACCTTATCCTGCATAGGCTCCTGAATCTCTGAAAAGAAAGATATTTTATTTAAATTGATAAATACAGACACTGGAGTTTTAAAATGCTGACTGATTGTGTTTTTATATGAAAAAATATGTACCAGGCTTATACTAGTTTACAGAAGTAGACATGACTGGTTTATTTAAAAAAAATTTTAAAAGGTGGGGAGGCAGAGAAAGGAGAGGGACTAAAGTAATCAAGTCTTCTCTGAGGCTTTTCATCCCCAGGCTGTTTTAAAGAACAAGTAGCAAGACCATGACTTCCTCAATCTACTGCAGAAAAAAAGTGAAACTACACAGCCTGAAACACATTCACTCATCCAAAGAGGGACTCATCAGGGAACAGGTCTATCACCTTATTCCCCATTTTAAAAAAAAGAAACAGGAGAAAAATTGGTTTGCTCAAAACATAGAAGCAAAGCCAAGATTATTGAGTCTTTTCTTTTGCTTATAACAATTCAAGAAAGGGTTGTGTAGAGATCTAAGGATCTCTCCACTCCCTGTGGAGTCAGGGCTGGCAGCCACCAAAAGGAAGGGGCAGGCACATGAGCACTGGAGAGTAATGCCGTTCAGCTGCATGGACCCCACCTGCCGTCTGTCGACACACCAATGTCCAAAGGAAGATGCTCAAGCCCATCAGCCTTATTAAACAATTGATGAATTCAGAGGATTTTAATAGCTAACCAAATTCCAAGTCTTTTCAAACTTAGCACATTACTGGTGCCTACCCACTAAGAAGATAGAAACAAAAGTGATACCAAACTGAATTTTCCATCTACTGTCTTATCTTAGTATCTGCTGCTAAAGTCACAACAGGCAAATCAGCACACTCACCAGCAAACTGCTGGATAAATCAGCAAATTATTTGTAAGGTAGACACAGCTAATACAGTGTGTCAGTACAGCTTATTCCAGGAGTCAAGAGTGAAATACACCGTTCTGGCAGATATACAGATCTTGCTACTGAAACAGCCAAACTTGAAACATCATAGTGAAGACTTGGGCATTTGTGCTATCAGATCGAGGGCAGAAAGGACACTTCATGCTTAAGGGCTCCATCCCTAACCAGATGAAATGTTGGGCAAAAGTGGACAAAAGCAACAAGATTCTTCAAGGTGAATGGTCTAGTTAGAAGGCCTTCCTCATGTCTCACCAAAGAGATCCGATAAATATTTAATAAAGCAGTTCCAAAATGCTCATTAAAAGCTGCTTGCTATCCTACAAGTTCCTTGTATAAGCATGCCACATTCTCCAACATCATCCTGTAATGAATCACACAAGCCTTTCATTTTAAGCTTAACTGCAGGGTGATGGTAAAATCATTAAAAGTGAGACTTCACTAAAATATGAAGAACACACCAGGTTCCTTACTCACTTTTCATAGTGTCTTATTCAGGTTCCAACAATTTCAGCATTAGTTCCTCTGACCTCTGATAGATTCTAATGAGACATTTTAGGGCAGCTTGCAGTAATGCAGCCACATCAACAACTTTGAGTGCCTTATGCAATTTATACACAAACATACACACACATTGTAGCTTGCCACAAAACAGAGATGAATCAACTGGGGAAGAAGTTTCTTGTCAAGAGAAGGAGGCCAGCCCTTCCATCAAAATATTTCAGACACTTTGCTACTCTGAACACTCATCTAAATCAGGTTTGGGGTACAGGTGCAAGGGGTATTTTTGAGAACTCCTAGTTTCATTCTAGCTAAATATGCCATGGAAAAAAATCCCTTTACTTGATTTCTTGCCATAGTGCCTCTTCCTCAAATGAAATTTAAATCTCACATATTTGGAAAAAAATCAGACGGCTGCAGTGCAGCTACAACTTTTTAAGAGGAATGCTTAAGGAGAGGTTCTTAAACTCCTACATTTCTGCTGACCCTAGCACTCACACCAGAGCATCTCCTGGGCCAAAACACATCAGACCATGTTTCAGAGGGTCACCTTCTGATATTGCCAACCCCTGAGGCACAGTAGGAATACCAGAACTGTAGGAAAGGCAAGTTACAATAGTCCTTCCAAATCTCCAGCAGATTGTTTCATGGTCTGGGTAAAGATACATTTGATTTCATCCAAATCAGTTCACACATTTTTTTTAATAAGTACTTGTGTCAAAATGTTTCAGTTGTCAGAATATTCACCTCTGAGCCTGAGCATGTAAGTACAAGTCCACACATTAGTTTATCCATCAATATCCTGTCTGTATTTTTGTCTATGCATTCCTAAAGTGCCCATCACCCTGATGCATAGGTGCCAGTTTGAATTCTCACCCCATGTTAGTGTGACAGCACTGTCATCAGGGAAGGCAGAGCTGTACTGTGCTACAACTGAAATACAAAACCATGGCTACGTCTGTCCATCTCTGGTAGCTGCTCATGTAGAAGCTGGTGGCTCCACTTCAAAAGATGTAGCAGGTATAATCCCACATTCAGGTTCCTCCAATAAAACAGGTTATAAATCCCAAGCCTGGATAAAAATCTTCCTCATCGCAGATTGGCAGATGGTTCACGTGGTGAGCTCGCTATCAAGGTCTTAGAGAGGCATTTTAGTATGAGGGAAATAATGTATATAAATAAAATCTATTTCATTCTTTATCCTACACAGATCCTTAGCAAGGAGCATACCTTTACAGAAAAGTCTATCCTTGTGTTCAGAAAGCACCTAGAAGAGATATGAAATAGCAGCTTCTATAGCACCAGTACCATTTTAATGACTGAATGCAGAATTAAACAGGCTTCACTTCCAGGTGCAGACAGATGTCTGATGTGAAGACATTGGCTGCCTTTTACCAAAAATGACAGGCATTTTGGTAAGGCTTTTCTTAAGAGATGGCTACACCTGAGTCCTCTTGATTGTAGCAAGATCTGAGGACATTCAGCGCACAGCAGGATCAGGTCCAAAGCACAGGTCTGAGCACCAGGGATCATCCACATTGTTAAGAAAAAGTATTGCCGTGAAAAGGATGTTCAGACACTAAGCATCAATTTCAGAAAAAAAAGAACAACAAACCTGTACTGTATATTGTGATGTTTTCTTTTGTATACTGTATCAATGACTGTGTGGTATGCTCACTGAAAAGCAAGCCCTTGGTAATTGTCAGGGAACTTCATTCTGAGTGCAGGCTCTACTGGAAATTAATTGCTTCAGTGCAATCTGAACCACATCATAAATGTCATGTAGAAGTTGCAAGGAGTGAGGAGGCAATGACAGCTCTATCCGCACTGTTTCATTTAAAGGTGGGTAAAACACACTGCGACAGAAGTGCTCTTCATCAATAATTTAGTCCGCAGTGTAAAGCCAAGCCTTGCCAAAGATGCCAGGGGAGCAGCTACCTCCCTGGTTTTAATGACACCAGCAGGGAGGGGTTGAGGGGCCAGCTCAAATCAACATTCATCGCACATCTGGGCATGTCGGCAGATGAAGATATCTAGGACTGAGCTGACAGGACAAAGGGTTGAAAAAAGAAGTGTAACCTAGAAAACCTTTACTTTGAATTCTTTGTATAAATTCAAGGGGGATGACAGTTCCTAAGGTCATCTTACATAATAAAACTACAGTGATCTACATAGAGAATTTTAACTCTTTCCAACACATAATCAAAGAAACTGCAAGTTAAGTTTATATTATTCACTTTATGAATGTAAAATGCAGAATCCTTAATTCTCTGAAAAGAACTATTTTAATGAGCAGAGTGTTAACATTTATATGCCTGACTTCATCGCAATAACCCTAATTATAGTATCATGGAAGCCCCACTGTACTGGAGGGTCACTGGAGTTCCTGTTATAACCCTTATCTTATAGGAGATTAATATTTTTGCTATTTCGCAGTGTGTCAGTTGAAACTTATCATGCAGCTTAGAACTAGTTTACACCTTAAAATTACTGTTTCATAGCAGTTTAGTTTGGTTCTTAAACAGCTTCTGCTTGCCAAAAATAAGAGTTTTTACTGCTTTTATGACAGTCTCTACACAAAAGCCCATCTACTCACTCTGAAGAGAATATGACATTCAGGTGCAACGAGACTGATACATGATTGTACCAAACTACCGTATTGTCACCCTAGGAGGTTACAAAGCCTTGTAGTTACAACGTGGTTGAAGCTATCCTGATTTGCGGTATCACTGCGATTCTGGCAGAGAGAGAGCTTTTAGGCAGTAATCTTACATTCTAGGTTATACATTGAATGCCTATGTATTGAGTGGGTGATGACTCGTAATCTTTACATGTTAGTATGTAATACCAGAGCGGTGGAAAACAAATGGGGGCAGACAGCCTCAATCTTAATGATGCATTAATTATAGGTTATAAAACATCAAAGTATTCAGCTGCCATCTAAATCTGTAGAGCAAATTCCTTTTGTCCAGGCAAGAGCAGCATCGAAAACCAATCACTTTCACCTCCACTGCAGCCAGAGACCTTTTTCCATCAAAAATTACTGTCATCTCTGAAATAGTAATAATTCCCACCTCTGGCAAGTTAAGACTAAATTATTTTACTTCACAGTACCTAGGGCTATAGCTGAAGACTATTGAAAGGATATAATTGTTTTCTCCTTGTCCAATAAAACTACATAATTAATTTGCTTCTTATTTTCTGCTCAAAGTCCCTTTTTGATGAAATGTTGGGTGCTTTCCATGATCTTCTAAAGCCCTAAGTAATCTAGACTACACCAGAGCTGTGCTCACAGCAGAAGCTTCATCAATGATAACTTCATTGAGGACTACTACAGGTTTTACTCCCAATGGGGGTCATATGGGAAGGCGACAAACAAAGGAGTTGGGGGAATACAGTAGGTGGCATCTCATGTAATTTCATCTGACGTTTTGTATTCATTTTCCTAGCCATTAGAAGGCACAAAGAGAGTAATCCAGTTCTTAATGTTAAAATACTAATGGCACCAGAAGAGTCCTCTGAAAGTACTGCAGAAGAGGTATAACATTTACATTCTGGAAAAGTTAAACAGTACATGTAGACAGATCATCACTGACTCAGGTGGTGATTTTCAAGAAGGGGCTTGAACTTGTAGGACATAATAATAGTATTTGTTGTCCACGAGTAGAAAAAAACCTTATTCCTTCCTACATCCATCTTCAGCAAGGAAGATGCTTGTGCTTATTCCACCCTGCTGTGGCCTCCTCTTTTCATGAGGGAAGATGCAGTGATGCTAGATGCACAAGGAATAGCATCCCATGATAAAGTCTTCTCGATGACCAATATTTTTTTCTCTCCACATAGCACTGTCCCACTGCAAGCTCCCAAACCAAATCCCATGTTGTCACAGCATGACACTGAGTGGAACTCAGTGACACTCAAGTGCCACTGAGAGGAACCCATCCTTCCATACTCTTGTTACTTTCTCCTTACCACCAAGAGAATAGAGGATGTTACATGGTCAGTGGTTCTTCTCAGTGTTACTGTTTATGCTGCTGGACTAAAAGGAAATACGATACAAATCAGGAGTTTGGCTAGCTCTCTAAGAGCTTCCAAATGACACTGTTCACTGTAAACGTGAGACTTACTAGAAAGGTCATTCGAAAACCTATTCCTGTGTTGTCTCTTTCCTTGGTAGCACGCTTTTGGGAAGAAGCCTGAATTTTAAAGCAATAGGAAACTGAGGCTGAACTTCTTTCCCTGTTGAATTGCAGAAACCAAGAACCCTAATTATGATAAACTTAGATAATAATAGAAGCCTGCATTACTAATGTACGTGCAGAGAGATTAAAATAAGGGGGTACACATGCACTAGCAAAGGATAAGCATAAAGCCGTATGTGGGAGACTTTTCCTCCTAAGTGCCAGTCTAAGCAGAGCAATTTAACAAATATAGGAAACAGAACATAATTTAAAAAAAAAAGCAAAAAGGTGATCCACGCCCCTAAACACGGCTCTTATGTGTGTTTTTAAGCACAAATTCTCTTCCACCTTGCCGTACCATAAACATTTACACCTCATGCAATGCAATGCTGTGAAAATGAGATGTGAGGGCAGTTGAGCCCTCTAAGCAGGCGTAAAAAACTTCTCAATAGGCAAAGCAGCAGAGGTTCAGGACCTCTTAACTGCAGCAGTCAAGTGCATTAACTTGTTTAATTTTAAATGGCTATTGCCAGACTCCCAGCTGGTGCAGCCTGGCACAGCTCCATGGATTTCAGTAGAGCTACTACAACTGACACTAGCTGGGGATCTGGCCCAGTTTCTCAATTTGTCAAAAAGATGGCAATTCTTAGGGCATGCTCTTGTCCTATGCAAATTGTCGTAACATTGTGGGCTTCAAAAGTTACAGAGTTGTGACAATTCACACCAGACAGCTTCTGCATCTTTACTCTCCTTCTTATATCCACTGTAGGATTCCTCCAGAATTAATGTCATTATGTACCTCCAATGTTGAGCCCTGTAAAGAAACATCTTCTCTTGAGGCAACAAAACAATGAGGCTAAGTTAGAAAATACAACTTTAGAAAAAGACAATTTCTTCAATGCTTTGTGCCCAAAAAAACCCTGCAAAAGCAGAACAAAAAATCCAGAGGACAAGACATCAGAAAGGGCTGGAGAGTTTAGAATTACTACAGTTTTCACACATGAATCACTTCAGCTCTACTGCTTTCTCCTCAATCTGTGAAATGGGTCTAGGGAACACTCACCTTCCAGGAGTGCTGCAAGCACCGAGCAGCACTCTGAATGGAATCTTTTTACTAATGCGATTTTAAAGGGCAAAAGAATAGTAAATATATAACAAAAGAGATCATCCTAGTAACAGTGACACTGCAAGCAGGTAAAGTGCTGAAAGCAGTTATTTTATATGGCATGAAAATCAGCAATTTTATGAAGAAATTACTGTGAAATAGCAGAAATACATAATAGTGGTACTTCTAACAAAAAAAAAAAGAAAGAAAAGAGAAAAAAAAAATCAAAGTTTGAATCCTCTCCCCGAACCAAATGCTCATCATGCAGCCCAATAGGTTTAATCTGCCATAAAGCCAAATACTTCCCAGAGGAGGTGATCATTAGTTTGAACTTTAATTTCCTTTCCCCTCTTCTTGTGTATCCTTTAAGTGGAATAACAAGAAATGTTCATGGCCATAAGGTGTGTTTGATGGCAAGGAGAAAAAGAAAATGTGCAATTAAAAGATGTAAATTATAAACTGCAGAAGTTCTCAGCTGGCTTGACCAATATGTGGGACTTCTGAGACATGCATGTTTTCTTTTCCCATGTTGGGGTCAGTGAACTGCAGAGACCCAAGGATGGAAAAAGTTGGAGGGGAAGAGAGAAATTATTAATGCTCCATCTCTTTCTTGTTCACTTAGATTTGCAAAATGTGTTTCTTGAATGAGTTTGAAGCCCAACATATAAAAAGCTGACTATTTATATATTTGATTCTTTAAAAGCAATTAGGAATACAAAGCAGATGGTACAGCATTGTAGATTTCCCTTTTCATATTGCTTAAACACTAGAGATCAATAAGTCTAATATAAACAGATGATTTCCATAGCAGGGTTTATAATTAGCTGGCACTGAATGTGTCCAAACTCTAAAATAATTAGCAGAAGCATGTGGCACACCATTAAAACCTTGTGGCTTGTCTGCATTTACATTTATAATTATTAAAGTTAATTATGATGCTTGTGGTGTGGTTCCAAGCTCCTTTACAACTTAGATTAAATAATTTTTCAGTCCTACTTTTTCTTTCAGCCCACCAAATGCCAGCACTTTCAACAAATTTCATTTCATCGGAAAGAAAAAATGGAGGTTATTTTTATAGGTATGACCTGAATATTTTCCTAACTAACAGTTTAATGTTTCTAAAGGGACTTGACACAGGAATTGAGTCACGTATCATATGGAAAAGAGAAAAAAACGCAACAACTCGATCAAAGGTAACAATTCTAAAGTTGTCTAAGAATACCATTATACTTAAGCCTGATGTACTAACTAAAATTCAAACAAAGATAAACCCTTTAGTTAAGCAGAACATCTCAACAACATTCAAGACCTTACACCAAAGTAAATCTTACTTTCACATGCTCTGATCCTGGACAAATTCCAATGAAAAAGGCAGCCTGACTAGGTACCAACATCATGTATTGGTCAAGGACTTTCTAAGGTCTGATTTGGGTTTACATGTCTCTTCCCACAGCCTGACCTATAGAAAGCTACAGTCAATCTATCTGGTCACTTCTGAACATTATGTTCATAAGCATCCATCATAAGACATTCTGCGACACATCCAGAACACCAAAAAAGTTTCACTGTTTGCTTAAGGTCTTTTCTCAGTTATTTATTTCTCTGAAATTTTCTTTTCTTTAGCGTCAACAAAGCTAAATTCAACACAGTCCTCCAAATGTCAGATAGGATGGATGTCCTATAGAACAGCGACTCTCTGGAAGATGCTGCTTCTGGAGTACAGACCCAATGATTCAGGAACACCATCTTTTCACTCAGAGACAAGCAGCACTCTGCTGGGTAGGCAAGAAAAATATAGTTAGTCTACCAGTCTGCCTTCTGATACAAACTATCTTATACTGTAAGATCATGGGAACATAGCTGCTGAACACTCTTTTGAAAAGAACAGTGACTCTTCTATGTCTCATCAATTTGCCCATATGAAATTCTCCATCGCAACCTTTATTCTCCTATTCTGCCAAACTAACACCATTCAGCTGCTCAACTGAGTGATCATACTGTGGGCTTTCCTGCTGTAACTTGTGGTATGAAATGGTTCAAGTCTAAAGTTGCTTAAATGAAGTGAGAATTCAAATTTTTCCACCCAGTTTTGCCCTGAAAACTGTGCAGTGAAAGGCATACCTCCTCTGCTCTCTCCTCAAGTTTAACCACCACAGAGGAAGTCACGCAGATAAGTGTGTAGCAGAAAATGCCACAAGCACCAAATACCAGTAGTGGGAATCATTCTGACACACTATTCCCACAGAGAGCAAAACCTAATCTTTTGCATACATGTTACATGATTTCAGTCAGCTGCTGGAGTTTATTTGATATAGCAGGATACCGGAGAACAGGGTAAGACCCTGTACACCTTGACAGTATACGTTTAAGTTGTGAGATTTTTTCAATTAAAGGAAATAAAATATTTCACTGAGGTCAGACAGGATTACATTCAGCTTTTTCAGAAACTGAGACTTCCACCTCCCAGGTGCTAAGTATTTCATATGTACAAGTACTCCCATTTCTGAAATCACAAGGAATACATGATTTCTACTATAGAGCAGCCTCCCCTCCTTTTTAATGCATTTCTGTTCTTTATATAACATGTCCATGATGAACTTCTTGGCCCTCATTCTTGTTTCCTCTGGCTCAGGCCAGAACTGGAGGTGTCTGGAATGTGACAAGGCAGTATTAGCCTGCCAACTATATTCCGTTAGCAAATTTATTTTCTTCTCCTAGACTGATGATAAAAATGTCATGGTGTGATGCTTTAGCAGGCCCAAGAGCTGCCCACCTACAGCTGCAGGGCTTGAAGAGAACTCGGAGCCAAGAACGCCATAAGGAGAGCAGACAGCAACTCCACCAACTTTGCTCCTTCTGCATTGCTTATTCTCCTGCTAAATGATGCAATGTGACCCCCTCAGGGATTCCAAGTCTGATCATGTTTTTCTCACAATTTTTTCTTTCTTACTTCCTCCTTCTCCTTGACTAAAGCAGCCCAAACTGCTGAATTTTTCATGAAAGAGATAATATCATTGTACAATAAGATAATGGCATTCAAATACATCCATCTGCTTGTTAGCTCTGACTACATCGATTGTGTTTCTTCTGAAAGAATATTTACCAAAAAGAGGGAAAAAAATGGAAGGAAAAAACCATTCGCTTTTGTGGTATAAAATATGCACATTTTCGTAACTGAAATACAGAAGCCCTTTTACGTATTTTAGATAAGAGAATAAAATGAGCTGAGAAATTAAGAAAAGCACCCTTGAGGTCTTGCCAGGACAAAAGTACTTCCTCCTTCCAATATTTCATTAAAAATCTAGACAGGTTTTACACTAAAACACTGCTGATTTTTTTTTCCTTCAGTAAACAATATCTTGTTTCAGAGATGAAATACTGCATGCCAATGATTGGCCTTTTTACTAGCCTAAAAGTTTTCAGGCGTGGTCTAGAGGATTACTCCTAAGGCAGACAGTCGATCTTACTGTCCCATAAAAACTGCCCAACCTAAAGTTAATCAATTTATCATTTTATTCCTTTTTGGCTATTCCAACAACATAGAGCAAGACCATAAAATATGTGATATCCAATTACTGAAAATCTGATGAAAAATTACTCTCAAAAGTAGGGCAAGTGAATATATTTACTGAATTTCAGATGCTCTAGATGAAAAGAATAGCAAGATAAAATCTGCCTATCAATTTTACACACACCAGACTGCTTTCACCTCATTTTCTATAGGTTGTGTACAACAATCCCTGGTTTTGAAGTTTCATTTCAGCAAACAATATATTCTAATTGGCTAGTTTACATTTATTACAGACACCTCCTAAAATCTGGGATGTGCTTTGTGCTCTTCCTTTGACCTGTTTAGCACAGTAACTACTCTGGAGCGCTTGCCATCTTAGGTTGTTATTTGAATAACTCTTCTTTAAAGAATAACTACAGAACCGAATGCTGAATTTCTCAAACCGTCTTGAGCACATTTCAATGCTTAGTGCCGAAATGGCAAACATGGCAATTAAATGTAAATGACAGCAGTTGATCTGATTATTTCCTTCCCTCCAATCTCCTTTTTATTATAAGCTTGCATATTAAGGAAGCAGGAGGGAACAACACCCCTGAACATTTGTCACTTTGTTTGCTGGGGAGGAGGCCTGTGCGTGAGTGTGCCTCATGCAGTGATCCCTGACATGGGAAACAAGAAATCCTGATCCTCAGGGAACTTCCATGCTGCAAAGCCTGCAGCCCACTCCCCTGTGTACTTCGCTCTGGGATCCCAGGAATCATGGGCAGCAGCTCTCCATTCCATATGAACTAATGTCTTCTCACAGAGGTGCTGAAAGAAAAATGCAATTTCCTGGAGCCAGCCTTAATCACTTGTAGTGTTTCCAGATAGGAAGCTGAGCTTGTGCCTTTTCTTTTTGGTTGCTACAGAGCTTGCTTAGCACCACTTGAGAGTTTCTTCTCTTTCAGCCCAATTCTCTCTCAACCAGTTTCCACTCCATTAGCAGAGCTCGACTGCCTGAAACCCAGAGCGTATGTAATCCCATGGGCTGGACTGAGACCAGCATCACCAGTAACTAGTGCTGCCTCTAACATTGCTTTCTGTGATTATTTAATAAAGAGGAACTTCATCACCCTTTGGACTTGGAGAGAATGATGCCTAAACTGTTCCTCAGCTATGATTTGGTTTCTTTCAAAACTGAATTTAGTATAACTGTGTATAAAGATACTGCAGTTTAATCACAGATGTTCAACAAGGGCAAAATTGTTCATGAGTTTTCAGTTGTGAATTATTTTTCGGCTGCATTGACCAACATGCCTCACTTTACACTGTAGTGCTCTATATTAATAGCCAATGTTGAGTTTCCCAAATGATGGCATCTGTGTAGCAAACTGGGAGCAATTTTTTCTGGACAAGTGCCTCTCCTTTTCTCTGACTTCTGATCTGCTGCCAGTTGTAAATTTACTATGCAACATATACTGTGGGAGCTTTGTGTCCTAAATACAGAGGACATGTCCAGTCCAGTAAAATAATGCTTTTGTAATGATTGCTTCAATACTGTTTGTGCAATCTCTTTGCAAAATCTTGTTATTTGTGATTCTTATCCTACAACTTGATATGCATAATAGCTTGAAGGTGCTGGTGATGGAATTTTTCCAGCTCTTTGATGTGCCAGCAATGACTTGTCCATGTTTCACAGCCACAGACTAATGTGGAAACTACTACAGCAAAATAAACACTAACTCTGGTATTCGGTGGGATACCATGCAGGTGTCAATTTATGATGCAATCTCACATGCAAAATGTATTTTTAATACAGCTTATGATTTCTTAGACATCTGATAGTCTAAAATAAATTAAATCCCTTAACCACACTAATACGTTGATTCTGAGGCTATATCTTGCACATGCTTTTCCAGCTATGGACTAGTGCATAACCTTGCCTTTTTTCTGACTGACGATAAATCTACACACTTTAGCTGCCACAGCAAATTTGTTGGTCATGAACTAGAGGTCTTCTATAGTGTGTGCAATGAAAGCACAACCACCTGTGCAAAGAAGTTCACATATAACCTTCTCCTTCAGTGTTGTGGAGGCCTTCAATCTGCTCAGGTTAAAGAGCTTGCCAGATGTTCAAAATTTAATAAATATTCCTGGCATCATGTCTCCAGTGGCATCATCAATCATTACTACAAAGAAGAGTCCAAAGAATGATCTGTGCCAAAATATACCTTTGCTTGACTCCTTTTGCTGTTACAAATGGATCCAACAGAGTGCCAGCCACAGTCTCTATCCAGCACACCATTGTGCAGATGACAGATAATTTCACAAACTTTTCTGGACATCCAGGAGTTCAGAAATATTGCCAGCAGTTTTCACAGAGCTAGAAGTTTAGTAGCATCAAAAGCATTGGTAAGGTCAATGAGGTCTTGTTACAGGAACATGTTTTTTCCTCTGTATATTTTTTATTGAAAAACTGGGGAGAAAACAGCTAATATTACATCCTAGCACCCTCTTAAATAATGTGCTTCATCTTAATATTTTTAACACTGATCATATTCATTTAGCATTTTGTCCTTTTTCTGAAATTAGATTTGCTATAGAAACATCTTTATTTGTATACCAAACTACTGGAAGATTAAGAAGTATTTGAAATTCATAGCCTAAGGGCACATAATTTAGGCATGTGAAGATATTAGACATCTATTTCCAGAAGAATTAAGGTTCCAAAATTCTTACAAATTCTTTTGAAAATTCCAGTTTTAAATAATATTTCTTTATTCTCCTCCCTAAATTGAGATAAAGTCAAATTTACTATGTTATAAAAGGGCTAAATTCAACCCTAAGGAGTCAGTAGAGAACAACTGAGTGATGCCTTGCTGAGGTACACTTTGGGGTTTTTTCAGAGAATTTAGGATACTTGGTTTTCCAGAGTACCTGGAGTGACTATTAACATGGCCTTACAGTAGTTGACATCTGAAGTCCCTATACCTTTTCCTCCTCAATTTGATAATCTCCCTCCTATTGAGATCATTATATGGACTATTTTTAGCTTCTTAAGAACTCTTGTCCCTACTTTTGATGCAAGTACATAACTGAAAAAAAATCAACAAGAATTATGTTTAACAAATACAAAAAGAGAAAGGAAATTGCCTTATACTACTCAATTACAAAGAATATCCAACAGAAGTATGCATTTAGTGAAAGCAGAGGTGAAAAGAGCACTTTACCAGTTCAGAATCTGACACACCTCTTCGTCTGTTGTCTATTCTGAGCTTCAGTCAAGAACTGTTTAAATAGCAGGAAAAAGCCTGCTGAATTGCTTCTGTGCTTGACTGCTTTTGCCTAACATTGTTCTGCTGTAAAAAATATTCACAAAAGTTAAAAAGCCAACCTTTAAGTTATATTTCTAGCTTCTGTGCATTAACAGAAATGCCACACCTTATCTACATCTAATATTCCCAAAAGGAAAGAGGTATATGGAGTATCTCACCCTGCTGCCAAATTGAAGTTTCAGTAGTCTTAAAGTCTTGAAAAAATCTCAATTGAGAAGTATTTGGCCACTCTGCCCCTTCTTAAGGTCTTAGACTGGGCATTAGCCACATCTCCAGGGCTGATTGAGAGAGAAAAATCAGTATGTGTAGGGCTCCACAAAGAGAACAGAACAAAGCTGCTTTTGACTTAATTGAGGATGCCAAAAAATTGCCTGTAGAGCCAAACCCTTACCAGCATCAAGAAAATACTCAAATCTCTTAGTTATTTAGATACATTCAAAGTACATAAAGGCAAGCTGTATAATAAATAGATCACTACTTTCTGCAATGGTGGGAGGACAGGGACATGGCTGAAGATAGTGCTTTCCTAGCAGTTGATGGTTTTCTTCCTTCTTTGCGTTATGAAATTATGTTAGGTAATTTTAATTTGTTCATGCATCCATTCATTCAATACAAAGCAGAATTCATATTTGGTCATTACAGATTGTAGGGACAATTGGTCTATAGAGGTAAAAACTTTCCAAAAGCTTTGTTATCCCAATTGGTAATGGTGTGCTCTGCACACAGCTGCAGGATATTCTGTTGACAGGATTTGGCTTTCTTGGATGCCAGCCTGCTTGCTAACATCTGGTTTGATTAAGAGACAACTTGCTGATCAAGGGTTAAATTATATTTGGTAGATTTTGGCATGGGCAGCAGGGCTCTGGAGACAAAGGGAGGACAGAGAGCAGTTATGTACTTTTGTATCCGCAGGGCCAGCAAAGGTACAGAACATAGCGCACAGTCAGAAAAGTTCATCTTTCTTATCACTTTAGTCAGCATTAGAAAAAGAAAAAAGTTGTCAACTCTTTTACAAACTTTAGCTTGTATTGTACCACATGGGATACAAATATTTGGCAAGTCCTTGAATTCATGCAAATGCAGGCCCCCACTTGCAGTTGCCACTCGTGCAGATCAGGGAGTCTACACCTAGGATCTTCTGCTGTGCATGCTCTTGGAGCCACAGAGTTTTGAGACAGGTGGAATCACTGACTGGCTCATGTAATGTCTTCTACAACTTAAGTCAATGATTTTGCGCAAAAATTCTTGCATCAAACTGTGTAGTTTTGGGCTTAGGTAGAGCATTGCTTTCAGAAGGGCGTTCAGTACTCATTTAAGGACTCAAAGGAGTAGAGAATGCTTCACATCCCTTGGGTAATCTATTCCAGTATTATTTTTAGTGTCAAACTAAAGATCATTCTGGCCCACTTACTGCTGCAGATTCCAAGAGAGCAAGTTTTAGCCAACTGTAACTTGAGTTGATACATCTTGCCATGTTTGCCCAGTAGAAACTCAGATGGCTACACAAGATAGATACTGGGTTTCTGTACTCTAATGTGTTCTTTGAAACTCCACAGGTCCAGATATCGTGTTGAATCAGAAATAGAGACCCTCTAAACTGATACTTATATTGGATATTCTTTGTAATGAAACTATGTAATGTAATTTCCTTTTTCTTATTATATTTCTTAAACATCCTTATACCTGAGCATTGAGTTTGTTATATGCTTACACCCAAAGTAAGGGCAAGATTTCTTAGGAAGCTAAAAATGTTTCATCTTTTACTGTTTAACTAAAAATTAGACATACTTTAAGGAAATTTGAGATCTTTGGGATCCTTCAGCACACAACACACAGGGAACTGAATTAGCACTATATTTGGGACAGACACATTGCTTAAGACTCACAAACTCGTTAGAACACAACACTGAAGAGAACGTAATCCACGTAGCAATCTCACCTTTACGTGGGAATGGACTGGAGCCAAAATTACAAAACTTGCCCGTCTAACATTAGAAACTTATATGCATTTTTACATAAGTGACCTAATTATAAGAGGTGTTATAGGGTAGGTGACTGAAAACACAGCCTCCTGAAAAATCAACCATGAATTAATTGCAATAGTTCTACCCTTGTGTTCTCTTTACTCTCTATGATCATCATTCAAACACAGAATCATTTACCTTAAAACTTACTCCACAGGACAAACTACAGCAGTAAATCCCAAACTTTTTGCCTGGTGGGCAAAACTAAATGTTACACTAGCCCTGTGTCTGTCAGAGAGGAAAGAATTTGGGGAGAAGGGAGAGAAAATAGGAAGGATGTGGGGGAATATTAGCAAGACTTCCTTTAAAAGCTAAGTTCATAAGAGCTAACCACTGCTTTAAGGAAAGCTAGTACTTTACCTCATGAGAGAACTTTGGTGAACTAGACTGTATAAAATTATAGAGGTTATTATGTTTGTAGCCTCCTTGCTGTGCATTCTTCCACAGAAGTGCTCACACCCGCTGTGCCTGGCCAAATAACATGAAATTAACATGTTGCACAGTGACGAAGTTTGGTTTCAGATTAAAATACCTCAGAACTGGTTGGCTATTAACACCTCAGTATTTCCAGTGGTCCAAATCTCAGCATCTCTCCAGGCTGCTGATAATATAATGCAACCAGAAAAAAATATTTTTTAACTCCAATGTACACCTGAAACCTAGCTAGAACCACCAGCCTCCCAAGGCTAAGGATAAAACAGTCCATGTCCAATGTTTGGAGAACAATTGTGGCCTAGGGTCATAATTTCTCCGCAGTAGCCCTCAAAACTACAGTGCATATGCTCATCTGCCTTATATACAAAGTACATGCTAGAAGCTCATGTTTGCCATGACAGCCATGAAATCCCAAGCCATTTTGCAGGAGCCATTATCCCTAGGCATAATAAAATTCGGTAAGACAACAAACATAGGAGGTACCAGTGCCAGCTCTGAAAAGAACTGTTTTATGGGTAGCTGTATATTAGTTTTAGGACAGGGCTACTGGCAGCTAACACCCTAAATTATGTTCAGGAGACACGTGAAGTGAGACAAGTGGAACAGACAATAAATGCCAACTGCCGCAGCCAAGGTTTATGGGGCCAACAGTGGTTTAACATTAGGGCAAATGTCTTAGACATGCTAATTTTCTATTTCTTCCTCTGACCAAAATAACCAATTAGCTGTAACCGAGCCAGCTCAAATTTAAAATATCAGGTATTGAATACATATAGAGCTCTGTTCATGATCAATTCTGCAGGTAAATACGGTCTCCAAAATGCCAAGTAACACTGAATGACAAGTAAATACAAGGAAATTGCAAACTGCTCACAGACATTCTGTCAAGTAAATTAATTGCTTTGTTCTACTTTATTAGGAGACCTTTATGGTTGTGGGCAAGCCTGCCTTGCTAAAATCCTTTGATCACTCCTAATACTAGAAGTCCTTTTTTGTGAGGCTAACTTAATACTGTTGTATTCATGCAGCCTAATCTGAGTAGGTGCTAAGTGCTTTACCAGCAGAGTTGTTGCAGAGCATGGAGGAGAGATCATACTATTTATTCAATTTTATTCCATTCAATAGGCTGGACTTCTTTGTTTACATGATAAATTTCTTAGCTGCCATTTTTTTTTCCTCTCTCAGTTTTATGTATTATATTATGTTCTGTCATTTTGTTTTTCTGTTTCTCTTTATCAAAAATTGAAGTAGTTTCAAAAAAGCTGATCTTAAATATTTTCTGCTTCAAAATTAGCTGTTGCCTAAGCAATCACACATGCAGGTCGAAGTTTAAAGGTTGATCCTACGTCCAGAGAATCCAGCACCAAAAGTCCATTTGAGATCAAAAAGAAAGAAACACAGATCCAAGACTGCAACTTGCCTTTTCAAATTTATCCACTGCAACAGATATGGTAAACACACTGGTATATATTTAAAAAAAAAAAAAAAGTAAGCTTTGGTCTTGCCACAAAACATCATCCAGTCCCAGCAGGCACAAAAGGCAGTCAAAATGTCAAAGACTTCAAGTGAAATTCTGGACCAGGTAAAGTCAGTTTAACTAAAGCAAAGATTTCACCAAGTGACCTCTCTCTTACTGATTTCAATCACTATTGCTTCAAAATGAATTGGAAAAACACTTTAGGGAAAACAACAGAAGCAAAGTAGGGAATGAAACCAAATGTTTCCTTCATCCAGAATGCTAGCAAAAGCTTGTAATCAGGAAAATTCAAGGGTCAGTCCTGCAGCTTTGCTTTAATTGTGCTCCTCTTCAGATAAGAATCTCTTAGAGGTGCAAATTGCCTTGCACTCCCTGCATGTATAATGTTCAATGGAGTTTGGGGAAGAGCTTGCAGTCTTAATGGAGGAAGGAAACATGTAGAAATTAATTTTTATCCACATCGTAAACTTTCTCTGTGTCTTCCATGAATTAGGATATAGAAGCAGAAAGGGAAGTAACACTTAAAATAGTTCATGTGAATATCGTATCCCGAACCAAGAGAACTCATATATCGCAGACAGGGAGGTGTCACCTTTGTTCAGATAAAATCTGAAATATTCTTTGTTATGCTCAAAAATGCGATCAAATGAACCACAACTGCCATATGTGGGTGGCAAAGAGGGGCAGTCTAACTAAGGGATTTGCTGAGTTCATAAAAACAATGTGAACACTTTAAGTGCTTCTTTCTCAGGAGTCACAGCGACATTCCTCTCTTTTTAAAATTTTATCTTACTGGATTTGCTATTTCCCCTTCCTTATACTAGCCCTAATCAATGCTGCAGGTCAGGTTGAAAGAATGGACAGCCCTAGAGCCACATACATTTAAACCACTTTGATGCAAATATTGATCCAAAGAGCGTAGACATGAGGAGGTGCTGCTTTTTTTAATGGACAAGCTTCCCCCCCCC